>NW_026057576.1:26112964-26135606 GCF_023721935.1 Panthera uncia | reverse complement strand
GGCCAATTAATCTACAACAAAGGAGGCAAGAATATGCAATGGGAAAAGACAGTCTCTTCAATAAATGGTGTTGGGAAAACTGGACAGCTACATGCAAAAGAATGAAACTGGACCACTTTCTTACACCACACACAAAAATAAACCCAAAATGAATTAGAGACCTAAATGTGAGACCTGACACCATAAAACTCCTAGAAGGAAAGGTAGGCAGTAATTTCTCTGGCATCAGCCATAGCAGTATTTTTTTCTACACGTGTCTCCTAAGGCAAGAGAAACAAAAGCAAAAATAAACTATTGGGACTACACCAAAATAAAAAACTTTTGCACAGTGAAGGAGATCATTAACAAAACAAAAAAGCAACCTACTGAATGGGAGAAGATATTTGCAAATAACATATTTGACAAAGGGTTAACATCCGACATATATAAAGAACTTATACAACTCAACACCAAAAAATGCTGTATGCCTGAAATTAATGTAACATTGCGTGTCAACTATACTTCAATAATATAATTAAAAAATACTTTTGGTTCTCCAAACTCTACTGGAGAAAATCCAAAGCCCTGATCTCATCCTTCCCTGGATGTGTGAGGTCCTTTCATGTCTCTGTGACAAGATCATTACCCAGAGTTCTGCTTGGCAGGCTCCTACTCATTTTTAGGCCAACATCGAAAAGAATGTTTTTCGATGAGTACCACCCGTAGGATGACTTTATGCACTAGAAAACAGCCCCATCCAATAGGAAGACAAGACTCCTCACTAGGGCACATAGTTTGGTGGTGATGTGGGGGCTCGATTTAATTTCCACTTGCCCATCTGGCCTGGTGCCTTTATCCAGGGCAGAAGCTGCAGGACCATATGCAGTGTCTTGGGTTCTTTTGCAGTAAAGACCTCCTTCAATCACCCGAGCAAAGTTAATTGTCCGAACTGCTACACTCCCAAAGCATTTCATACGAAAGATTACCTGTCATAGGTATCTCAACGAGACTATACCCACCAATGGCAGGGTCAGTCGTTAGGTCGTCCCTGACACATAGTGTAGGTGCTGAATGAATGAATGAGTACAGAAATGAATGAATGCTTCCTCTGATTTCCCCACTGCTATGGGATTAAACCATGATCTAGTAAAACAAAACAAAACCAAAAACTGCACACACATGGACAAAAACCAAAACAACCACAATAACAAAAACTACCTGAGAATCTATCACCGTGTGATTTATTGTTCTAGACATATGGAGACATATGGATATATGGTACTTTCAGAGGAAAAGAGCAGCTCCATTTAAGACATTTTAAGACATTTTGATTCATTACTCTGGTGGTTCCAGATAGCCTTCTTAATCTAATGGGGACTATTTCTTAAAAGGCTAAGGGAATCTACTCAATGAATGTATAATTTTATAACTTCTTCCCCATGTTCCACCAGAAACAGAACAAAACCACCACCAGAGGAAAAATACAATCAACATCCCTAGGCTGTTTTCTGCATTCTTCAAGATGAATGCCTTCTTTTGTTTACAAAGCATACACTCGTGAGCCTAATATTTATGTATTCAAAGCAGTGGTGAGATGGTCCACAACTAGATAATTTAAGTCCGCCTTCCTGGTTCTTTTTCACTTGAAATTTATGAGACCATATCATATCCTTTCTAGTTAGGATGTTCAAGTACTAACGTGTCTCAATTACAGAAGTTCACAGGCAGCTAGAACTTAATCAGAAGAGTCTCTCGGTTGGACTGGCTGAGCTACAGCATAGTTTTAATTCAACAGTGGACAGTATGATATTAAGCAGATGCACTATTCCAATTTTTGGCGGTTACAATGGAGGGTGTTCCAATTAGACAATTATCCATAAGCCAATCAAGTGCAAACACTCTGGCAGACAATAACAGGTAAATAAAGGCCGCACCTGACACATCTTGGTATTTCCAGGCCACTGATTTAATAGGATAATTTGTAATGCTCTTTGGGGATGCAGACTTCAGTGCGTAATGGGTCTTTCTCTCTGACAAATTCAAAGAGCATTACAAATGTTATTTGGAGCCCCAGAATAAGTGAGGTCGCATCTCCATTTTTACAGATGGGCGAGTCGTAGGCACACAAAGGTTAAGCCATGTATCCAGGGCCACACTGTCTGGGAGAGACCTTACCACTCGCACGTCTCAATTTTCCTGCTTTAAACCGTGGTTCCTACCCTGGCAACCACACGGCACTGTCAGTTTAAAATGGAAATCAGGACATGCCAAACTTAAAATCCTCCTAGCAACGACTTCTACCTAGGCATTTGCCATTTCCACTTAAAAGCAAGCCCGGTGGCAGACATGCTTTTGTGTGCACTTCTGTGAACTCTGCAGTGGATTGAACTCTGCGTTAAAAACTGTAGCCCCTTCTTTGTCTTCTTTCCTTGAATTTTATAATTGTGCTACCAAGGTAAAGTTTTGATATGGCTAACAGATTACAGAAGGTTAGATTCGTGCATAAAAGGCTGGAGATATTTGAACCCACAGAGGGTCATCGATTTAAATTTAAATGTGGTTTTGCTCTTTTGACTCAGTTTTAATAAATGTTGTTCCAGCTCCGTAACTTTGCTCTACATTAGATGCCCTACTCAGTGGGATATGCTTTTGAAGCCAGTCAAACACCGCCTAAGGAAATGAAGTCCAGGGACTTCCAAAGGCCATGGTAGATGCGACTGTGTCTGGACCGACCAATCCGGGCAGCCGGTTTCGTATCTAGGCTACGCCTGAGGGTATCCAGCATCGCCCTGTGAGTGCCCCTTGCCTCCAACCTGATTTCCCTGTATATTTTAGTCTGCGATCTGAACCTCACCTACGGCCAGCTCTGCCAGACCCCTGGCACCTTGTCCTGCCATAAGGTGCCGGGATACATGCACTAATGCTTTCTTCCTTGGTGAGTTCCTGCTACCCAAACACAGTGTACTGTTCTCCTCCCCCCCCCCCCCCCCCCACCCGCTCTCTCCAAACCCTCCAACTTCTCTTTTTTTTCAAAGGAGATAGAAATTTACTGAGTGCACCGCATGGGAGCAGCGGGCTGGACGGCAGCGGGGAGGCTGTCTGCCACCCTCCGCCCTCTCAATCCTGTTTTGGTTCTCACGGATTGCAGAACCACTTCGGAATGTCAGCCTTAGGTCCCGCTGATGAAGTCACCTGGGCCTGCTTTGCATCCATCTCTGTGAATCCCGGGCCAATCCCCGGTTGTTAGGGAAAGTCTGAGATGGGGAAAATCAAGTGCATATTACCATAATGCAAAAAGCAAGGCTGTGCCTAAAGGCAAACACATCTAACAGTGTTCCTGACAGAGGAGAGAAAGCTGGCTCAGGGGAAGGACAGTCATTTACCACCTGATAGCAACAACTTTCACTTCTCTCCTTGGGAAGAAAAAAAAAAAAAGATGGAATTGAACTAGCCTGAATTTTCTTGTCACACAAGGTGGTAAGACTCCTCAAGATCTATTCTAGTTTAAAATGTCATCCGCCTCCACCTGGGGATGAAACTGGTCTTCAATTTACGGCAAGGGACAAGGGTAACCAAGCCTGTGGCCTGTTTTATCAATCGCGGTGCCTTCCCCTCTGCCTCCAGCATGGTGACCCCTGGGGGGAGAAACATCTCCGGGAGAGAGAGCTCCACCGTTCAGATGACTGATAACAGGAACACTGGATCATAGAAATGAAATTGTGCTCCGAGCCTAATATCCTATTACACCAGGCTATACATATTTAATTCCTTGGGTCTTTCCTCATAAATCAATTCCTTCAGGCCCTTAATCTCGTCAATATCTTTTCTGATATTGAATTTTAAATGCCATTCTCATTGCTAGGCAGAAAGGCAATCTCTTGCTCGTGATGGGATCAGGCGTCATTTACAGCCCAGAGACGCCTGGAGTGCTGCCCTATTCCCTGACCTGGCTGTCAAGATCCTAATGTCAGCCAGAGAGCCAAACAGCCCAAACAGGCCTGACTGGGCTTGCCCTCTCTCATAGGTCAAGACCATGCACCCCAGGCTTGTGACCATCAGTACACTGGAAGCCTGAGCCGTTCCTGGGAGGCTGGTGAGAAAGCAAGTGTTTCCAAGGGTTTGGGTCCTCCAGGGGATGCCTGAGACCCTGAGGCATGAGGCGCCCTGCCGCCCCACCCAGGCCAGGATGCTCTGGCAAGGGGGCCTTTCTTGGAACCTGTGAATAAGGGTCTGATGGAAGGACACACAGTGTGCACACATCTGAGCAAGATCTCGCAGGGCGTGGGCACAGGCCGTGGATTCTCTAGACCAGGGGAAGTGCACAACCGCAGAGAGCAGGGGTGTTTCCGGGTTCCCAGGGGCTGGCCCATGATGCTGGGATTTCCCTTGCTGTAGAGAAAGAGAAAAGTCCACAGATTCGTGAGAAATTTGCAAAATTTCCAAAGGGAAGCAGGAGCCATAAATATTAAGGCTTCAAGAGTGACCAAGAGGTGGGGAAACACAGGGAAACACAGACATGCGGATTTGGGGGCCTAAGTCTGCAGGCGGCAGGGGGCTATCAAGGGCCGAGCCCCAGGAGCCGTGTATCTCAGTGCAGGAAATAAACAGGTGCAACTGTACAAAATGTAACAATAAAAAAACGACCTAAAGGTCCATCCATTTATTATCACTGTGGCCCAGCAATTCTACATAAAAATCAATGATAAAACACTCCCTTCTGACAAAAACTCCTTTGTTGTCCTAAAATTGCTGCAGTTATTGTTAGGATTTAGTATGTATGAAATCTTCAAATGAGCACATTTTCACTACTCAGCCTTTAACAAACGTACCCTGTGCAGAGTCTAAATTGGAAAATGTCCAGTTTCTGCTCCCACTCCCAACCCTCCCTGCCCTCCCCCCACCTCACAGCGGGGTCTCTGCGGCACACACTGGCTTTAGAATCTATTGAGCCTGTTCTGGACACAGTGTCTCCAATCCCATTAGGGGTACAGGCATCCCTACATTGATACAGTAGATCTGAAATCAACAAAGGTAGCACAGACTATTACAAAGACTAACAGGTAGGACCTGAGCTACTTCAGATCCTTGTACCGGATCCAGGAAAGAATTTTTATGTTTAGAATGTAAACTGTAAAACACGGTGAGAACCATGAGTGGTATTTATTTTTGCACTAAAGTGCAACCTTTAGGTCCTATGTTAAGTATTCTTACTGAATTTTCAGTGTTTTAGAAATTGAAACGCGTTCTTTTTGTTGTATTTCTTTTTTCATTTATTTTTGAGAGAGGAGAGAGAAAGAGAGAGAGAATGTGAGTGTGAGTGGGGGGAGGGTCAGAGAGAGAGGGAGAGAGACAATCCCAAGCAGGCCCCACCACTGTAAACACAGAGCCGGATGGGGGGCTTGATCTCAGGAATCGTGAGATCATGACCTGGGCCAAAATCAAGAGTTGGACGCTTAACCAACTGAGCCACCCACGTGCCCTGAAATGCATTATTTTTCAATTGTTTGCTTTAAAACTAAAGGACAAAGAAAATATTACATCAGTGGTACAACTAATAGTTTCCTGAACTATAGTTTTTTCATTTGGTTTTATTAAAACTCACTTATTTACTGGACGATTATTTACATACTATTGTCTGTACCGTAATCCAAGTTCAAACTGTTAGATTAAAACAAACCAACAACCTACTGACTAGATTTTTTTCCCTTACACTGCACTGTTTTAATTTTTGGGTTTTTTTTTTTTTTTTTTTTTAAAAGCAAAATTATATGTGAAAATCAACAGGAATGTCACTGTCTGTGTTTCCTTCCTGGTTGTTATTATTCACTTTATGTTATGATAATTACTGAAAATAATTTTGTCATTTAGAGGAGGATGTTTAGGAAAGGATCTTCTCTGAGTGTCAAATTACACTAGCCCCCCCCTCCCCCCCCCCCCCCAGCAGGCAGCCCAGCGCCTGGGCAGGAGAGGGAGATCATGACCCTGGCCTGCTGGGTTTGGTGGGGGAGGGGGTGGTGGGAAGGACAGGTTTCATCAGAGGTGGTTTTAGAGACCATTTCTTTCACTTGGATATCCTCCTAGGAGGGACTTGTATTAAAAAGATACTTTTTAGTTTTCTAATCCAAAGAGGTTACTGGTCATAATACCTTATATCCCGATAAAGCAACATTAGTATGAAAAACAAACATGCCTATTTCCAAATACTGGTGAAAAGGCAAAAAATAAGCCACTAGTTAGCATTTCAAAGGCTAGCATGGTTAGCTTTCTTGCTGACTTGCTGTGTGGCCTGCAAAACACTTTACTGCTTCTGGTCTCCTCTTTTCTCTCACAACTGTGTCATGAGGAATAATTTATCATTTGAAAAACAACGCATCAATTAATTTCTTGCATACTGAATACAGGAAAAGCCGAGGCGAAAGTGGTTTGGCAGGCCCTAAAACCTATTTTCCTTTCTTCAAATGATTTTTCTTTTTTCATAGTGTAATTTGCAGGCTCATTTCAGCTTTCTGGTTTTCACTTTCTTCAGATGTTAAAGATAACCATACTCACCAGTGGGGTACTGTGGAACTAAAGAACATCCATTAAGTATGTGAGGCTCCTTGAATGGCAAAGGGTGCCAAGTTAAATCAAAGTGCTATTCTTATCTTCTTTGCTAGAGTGGAGACGCTAAGACCCAGCAAGGTCAAGTGACTTTTAGCTTACTGTGAGTGGACTGGGCGGGCCGTTCTGGGGATTAGTATTCTAAGAGAAAGGGCTGTGGTTCAGCCCCACCCCGGCCAGGCTGGTTACCCACCTTCAGCCAATTTTCAAAATGCAGGGCCAGCCAACTCGAATTAACACCATTCATGCAATTCACCAGAGAAGGCATCAAATGCTTTGCTGAAGTAGGAGTCTATGTCAGTGATATTCTCTCCATCGCCTTTGCTGGCAATTCCACTGCAAATGATAATCCAATTTGCTGGGATTTTATTTATGCCTATCACTTTTTTTTTTTTCCAGTTATATGAGGTGGTCATCACCCCAGTCTCTGGGCACATGTACAGCTGTTAATGTAGAAATTTAAAATAGTAACATGCTTTCCTGCCAGATTGGCCCACTCACTTCAAACAAGAACTTGATTGAACAGCTGGGTCTTGCACCGTGCTCTAAAGGCCAATAGAGATTTGTTCCTTCTTTGCAGGGTTTATAACCGAGTCATGGTCAGAGCTTATGGCTAGAAAACCCTTTATGGGTGACTTTTGACCAAAGTCCTGTGCCCATCTTTGGAGGTGGCTTATCCAAAGTGATCTGGGCCTCATTCAGTTTAGCTCCTGGGAAGCCAAGCCATGCTCATTCTAGATTCATTAACATCAGGTATTACCATCATCACTGACCTCCTCGATGGCAGTTTTAGGAAAGCAGCTTTGGACTTAATGGTTATGGGATAAGAACGTGTGTTGGGGTCTTGAGAGCTTTAACTTGAATCATAATGGTGAGAAAGTTGTAACGATCTAACACGTTCTGCAGAAAAATGAAGTGAGAGGACATGGCCGCAAGTTCTATCTCTGCATCAGCGCTAGACGCCTAAGGATGGGAAACTTTCTCTGCTGTGGGTCTAGAAGGCCTTCACCGCCTCTATGACTTACCACCCGATTAACCACTGAACTTGAGGGAAGCTAATTCAATGATTGCAACTTTCCCATGTCTTCTTTGTTAACACAAGTTATCATTTCTTTATAGCAGGAGACTAGGACATCTAGGGGCAGGATGAGAAGGAGGGATAGCCCTTGAACTTAGCACTTGGGATCTTTAGAAGCCACTGGGGCAAGATCTGCAAATGAAAAGGCACATTCATCTATGACAGAAGAGGTGTGAGGCGGGGGAAGGCGGCTTGCTCCCCCCAAAGTCTCCAAGTTATTTCAATACACTGAATCTGGTCTGGAAGCCCACGTGATAGGAGTCTCATTGTAACTAGAACCTTCGGAGATCTCCAAGTTTTCCCTGTTCCCTACTCCAGGGCCAAGCCCAAGGTAGACAGCTGCAGGCACAGGGAAGAGCAGGTTCCCTCAGGGGCTTTAACCACCGCAGGTGGACCCTATAACAGCTACTCAGCCCCTGGACTATCTTAGGTTTTCTCTGTCTCTGAACCGCAGACCATCTTTAAGGGAAAAACAACAGTAGCAGCAGCAACAGTAAAAAGCCTCAGCAAATACTGTCACTGTGAAGGACGCCCCCTACTCTTAATACCTGGGCTGAATTCTATCTGGTAAAATAAAATGTGGCACCAGCCATCTTGCATGGACCTCAAAAGTGCAGACAGAAAATTACCACTTTAAACCAATCTTCTCTGCTCTGGAAACATTAAATATAGGAAGCATTAAAGAAGTGACCGGAATTACTGAGACCCTTTACAATAAATGGTGTCAGCATGGCCATGAATGATAACAGCAAAAAAGGCTCCCAAGGTATAAAAATTAACAGAAATTAGAGCTGTGGCTTTACACTTAATATCAGTCTACCCTGTGAAGTGTTTCTCCAGCCTTAGCAATCCCCTCATTCAAGACCAGCGACTGCATGCATTTTAACATTACGGGTGGAAGGAAGTCTACCCATGTACCTTTAATGACAATTTCAATCACAGGTTTTGCTGAAGTCAGCTAGACGACCCCTCCTCACAATGATGCCACAGAAAAGATCATCATCCATGATAAATGGCTAGTTAAGTGTGCATTCTAGAAACATGGGATAACGCCCAGGTTAGTGTTAATGGCTTTTAATTTTTCAAAAGGAAAGAATAGGGAAACCATTTCTAGGGTCTGCTGGTAGACTTTGTGCAGTAGCCATTTTTGCTTCCAGACGACAATTTGAAAATGTAAATTATGATAGAAAGCAAGTCACACAAAGCAGTTCCTTTCTAGTCCAAGTAATTTTGTCAAGATGAAAAAAGATCGTGTCAGGATTACTCTGGGCGAGTTAAAAAATAATCACTTGTTTTGCCACTGAGTTCACTGTGGATAATCCTCAACCAGATAAGAACGTTCTCTTTTAATGCAAGTTGTTAAAACCTTCCTTTTTCCTTTGGCTATTTTAGTTGTAAATCACGGGTGGATATTCTGTAGCTATTAGACTGATTATTCTAGTTTAATCCTGTTAATGGGATATGTTGCGTTAATGGCTTTCTGTAATGTTGAACTAACCTTGAATTCCTGGGATAAATCCAATAGGGTGGTTTATAAAATACCAGATTAATTATATCAGCACTCTCAACAATAGCCAAATTATGGAAAGAGCCTAAATGTCCATCAACTGATGAATGGATAAAGAAATTGTGGTTTATATACACAATGGAATACTACGTGGCAATGAGAAAGAATGAAATATGGCCTTTTGTAGCAACGTGGATGGAACTGGAGAGTGTGATGCTAAGTGAAATAAGCCATACAGAGAAAGACGGATACCATATGTTTTCACTCTTATGTGGATCCTGAGAAACTTAACAGAAGACCATGGGGGAGGGGAAGGAAAAAAAAAAGAGGTTAGAGTGGGAGAGAGCCAAAGCATAAGAGACTGTTAAAAACTGAGAACAAACTGAGGGTTGATGGGGGGTGGGAGGGAGGGCAGGGTGGGTGATGGGTATTGAGGAGGGCACCTTTTGGGATGAGCACTGGGTGTTGTATGGAAACCAATTTGACAGTAAATTTCATATATTAAAAAATTAAAAATTAAAAATTAAAAATTAAAAAAAAAAACAGATTAAGTTAGCTTTTTAAAAAGAATTTTAAATCTATGTTCCTAAGTGAGACTGACTTATAACCTCCTCCCCCCCCAAATTTTTTTTTTTTTTTACCATCCTTGCCCCTTTTTGTTTATTTATTTATTTATTTATTTATTTTTTTTTTTTTTTAAAGGAGACTGAGCTTTAATCAGGTTTTTTTTTATTTTTTATTTTTCTTATCTTTCCCTTTTTTTAGTAACTCTTTTAAGGTACAATTTTTTTTTTTAATTTTACATTTATTTATTTTTTTTTTTAATTTTTTTTATTTTTTAATATATGAAATTTACTGTCAAATTGGTTTCCATACAACACCCAGTGCTCATCCCAAAAGGTGCCCTCCTCAATACCCATCACCCACCCTCCCCTCCCTCCCACTCCCCATCAACCCTCAGTTTGTTCTCAGTTTTTAACAGTCTCTTATGCTTTGGCTCTCTCCCACTCTAACCTCATTTTTTTTTTTTTTCCTTCCCCTCCCCCATGGGTTTCTGTTACGTTTCTCAGGATCCACATAAGAGTGAAACCATATGGTATCTGTCTTTCTCTGTATGGCTTATTTCACTTAGCATAACACTCTCCAGTTCCATCCATGTTATCCTTGCCCCTTTTTGGTATCAAGTACCTTTGCCTTCTGAATTAGTTGCGATGTATTTCCTTCTTTTCTATTTTCTGAAGAAGTTTATAAAAGAGAGTGTTTGGTAGAACTTGACCCTAAAGCCATTTCGGGTCTGTTGCTTTAATGCTAAGATTTTGATAATTTTTACTGATAGGTTCAGGCTTTCATTGTTCCCCTGATTTAATTTTGATAAGGTTTTTTTTTTTTTTCCTCCTGGAATTTATATCACTTCAGTTTAAAATTTTATCATTTCTGATCTTCTCACATCTCTTTAATCTGCCACATATGCAGTTATACCTCATTTTAATTTTTAGTATTGTTTATCTGGTCCTTCTCTCTCTCTCTCTCTCTCTCTCTCTCTCTCTTTTTTTTTTGCAATCACTGTTACCAAAGATTTTCCATTTTTATTAGTCTTTTCAAATAAACAGCATTTAGCTTTGTTGATCTTCTCTATTGTATGGCTGTTTGCTATTTTAGTCATTTCTATATTTTTATCATCCTTCTTTGTGTTTATATTTTTTAGTAAGAGTTGGATGCTTACTCCTGTTTCTACTTTTCTTTCTTGTCAAAACATACATTTAAAGTGCGGGTTCCTGGGTGGCTCAGTCGGTTAAGTGTCTCGCTTCAGCTCAGGTCATGATCTCATTGTTCATGGGTCTGAGCCCCGCATTGGGCTCTGTACTGAGAGCTCACAGCCTGGAGCCTGCTTCGGATTCTGTCTCCCTCTCTCTCTGACCCTCCCCCCTCTCATGCTCTCTCTCTCTCTCTCTCTCTCTCTCTCAAAAATAAATACACATCAAAAAAATAATAAAAATTTTAATGTTTCCTCTAGGTTCTGTTTTAGCTGCATCCCAGAAGTTATTGCTATGTTGTAATTTAACTATCAATTACTTGTGGGTATTTTAAAATTCCATTTCTGATTTCATTGGATTTGTGGGTTTAGATGTGTGCCTTGAAATTTCCAAATGCATAAGACTTATTTTAGTTATCTTTAGTGACATGGATTCCCTAACAATTTTGCTGTGGTCAGAAGATGCGAGAGTGCTCCTTTGAAATTTGCAGAGATTTGCTTTAAGATGTAGCGTAAGAGGGGCACCTGGGTCGCTCGGTCGGTTAAGCGTCCGACTTCGGCTCAGGTCATGATCTCACGGTCCGTGAGTTCGAGCCCCGCGTCGGGCTCTGTGCTGACCGCTCAGAGCCTGGAGCCTGTTTCGGATTCTGTGTCTCCCTCTCTCTCTGCCCCTCCCCTGTTCATGCTCTGTCTCTCTCTGTCTCAAAAATAAATAAACGTTAAAAAAAAAAATTAAAAAAAAAAAGATGTAGTATAAGATTATTTTTTGTACATGTTCCAGGTATATGTGAAAGGCACAGTTTTCCATTTATGTCCTATCAAACTTACGGGAGCTGAGTTCCGCGGAAAGTCTTGGTAGACTACAACACTGGAAGGAACAGCAGCAGGAAGGGAATGGCAGAGCTGCTTAGAAAATTGTCCTTTATTTCCTGACATAGTTTAGGGTCTTTCCACTAAAGAGCGAGGTGGGCATGTTCCCTGTTGTCCTTTCAGTCTCAATTTGTCACATAATGTCACTCTCAATATTAGGAAAAACCATTAGAAGGCAATTTTAAGCACTGTACGGCCTGCTTTGGAGGCCTCTTCCCTGTGGTTTCTGATCCCTGGTTCCTTGATAAGCATGGAATGAATAAATAAGAATATCGTTTCCTAGGGCCCACTAAAAGCCATTAGAGCATTCTGGCGGTAGAAGGGTGTGGTGTGCACAGAAACATTTGTGACCACACACACACACCCAGTCAGCAGGATGGAAACTCTGCGCTCACTCCCCGAGCGGACATTCTCTGGGAGCCCCGAGGGAGCCTCACTGGCTGCACTAGAGGAGATGAGGGGCCAGCAAGTTCCCTGGGACCCGAGAGATCAGGGAGCAGGGAGCATGCTTGACCTCTAAAGACAGGAGGACTCCATCAAGCCTTCTATTTCAACACAGACTTCTCAGAAAGCCAGTTCCATTCAGTCAGGGAGAGAGGATTATTACTTGTTTGGGCATGTGTAGGGAAAAGCAGCAGAGATTAGGACACAGGGAAGCTGGCTGAGAGTTTTCTGTCACAGAATAAATTGTGCGCGGTGACCCAACAATTTGTTCTTTTCTTCACTCATTTATTCAGATAGTTGTCGGATATGAAGTACTGTGTTAGCCCTGAGAGACCGGTCTTAGGTGCTCACATTAGTTTCAACTGCGATGTCAGAAGAAAAAAGGAATGAACACTTAGTTAACCTGGTGGGGGAAAATAACCCCTGTGCCTCAACTCACTTTTCAGGGGGATGGGAGATGGGTACAAACGAATGCAAAGGACAAGTTTCTCAGAATGCAGGGATGTAGGGGGAGATGGAGTGAGGACCTGAGGACCAGAAACTGGGAGCCTGGGGCAGCGGAGGTGAAAGAATGGTGGTGGGGTGCTTAGCGCAGTGACTGGACTTCCATTTGATTACAAGCAGAAAGTAATGCCGGAATAGGGGCTCACTAACGCCCTTCCTGTTTTTTTTTCAATTTTTAATGTTTATTTTTTGAGAGAGAGAAAGAGAGAAATAGAGAGAGGGAGGGGCAGAGAGAGGGAGACACAGAATCTGAAGCAGGCTCCAAGCTCCGAGCTGTCAGCAAAGAGCCCATTGTGGGGCTTGAACTCACAAACCGTGACATCATGATCTGAGTCGAAGTCGGACGCTTAACCGACTGCGCCACCCAGGCGCCCCACTTCCTGGTTTTAATATTCTGTATTTTGTGGTTGTCTTGCTGTAACAACCTTGGTAAAACCGAGCCCATATCCAGTCCAGATTTTGTACGTAAAGCAGAATTCCCATTATCATCTCATTCTACCTTGCTGTTTTACTGTGCGTGGACCCCACAGACAAAACAAAGCATGGGTTTTTCATGAGAAATGGCCAGCAGACTGTGGACTTAAAAGGAAGCAGGTCCGTCACCAGCTGGACAGAAAAGCTGACTGGAAAGACCAGCCTAATCGTCTAAGACCCGAGGGCCTATAGGGGCAGGGTGAGAACTGGGAGTGCCCTTCAGTGACCTGGTGCTTCTCTGAAATCAATCTGAGCTCATATGCTCAGATGTGGAGTAGTGAGACTACATTATAACCCCCTCTTTCCCTTCCCCCCACATGATAAACAGGAGGATTACTGGGGGGAAGATTATATTGTAAAGAGAAACTCAGCACTATAGCTTTTTTTTATGGACTTTACAGTTAGAGGTCATTACCAAAACCTTCCCGAAATCAATTGTGAGTCGCACAATTTAAGAACTACAAACCACGGGCAGCGAAATACCCACCCAGGAGGAAAGAAGACAAGGTGCCTAGAGAATTAGTGAAGGACAAACCTGCAGAGTAACCTCTGTGTTTGAATGATCACAGACTGTCACGCACCGGCTCAGGAAAGGACTTACTCAGGGAAGAATGTAAATCACGGGTGAAAACACACACCTCTAATACGGCGAGTGAGAGTCCCCGCGCTTGCTAATGGAACTCCTCTGACTAGAATACCTGAGTAATACCTGGCTTAAGATGGATTAAGGTGGCGGTGGTGGAGGAGGACATGAAAGGTGGAGCGTGTATGCACGGGGGAGGACGGCAGAATAAATTGAGAGAACAGGAGGAAGGAGAAGGAAAGTGATAATAAAGCTTTGAAAAGTCACTCTGCTCCCAAGCACTACCTGTAGCACCCCTTTCTCGGAGACCTACAGCCGAGTTCGAATATACTCTCCTTTTCTATCTTCCCAGCACCGCCAGAAAATAAAGGTGTCGTGGCTGTTTCCTAAGTGTGTGTGTGTGTGTGTGTGTGTGTGTGTGTGTGTGTGACAGAGACAGACAGAGAGAAAGATGGAGGTAGGGAGGAAGAGAGAGACAGAGAGAGGAGGCAGGCACAGAGACACCCAGAAAGCACTAAAACGGAGATCAGTACCCAACTGAGGAGTGTGCACAAAACAAGAAATTCAGGAGGCAGGGTCTTTCCAGAGATCGACTGAATGAAATGGGTGGTCTATAAAGCGAGGGCCAGATTGGGCACTAACTTTGTTTACGTTTCCCTTGATGACTATTCGGGGTGCTTTGTTAAACAGAGGAGAAAACATAGTCTTTAACTAACCATCTAGCATCTTGGAACTGAATTCCCAATTTCACACTTTGGTTACAATTCCAGAAATGCGGACTGACTGAATGTGGCTATTCCGCCGGTCAGTTTTGGGAAAGGATTAACACTGTGTGTGTGTGTGTGTGTGTGTGTGTGTGTGTGTGTGTGCGCGCGCGCGCATGCGTGTGCATGCACGGGCATGCATTAGAGAGAAAGAACATAGGAGAAACGTAAATGTTAAAAAGGGCAGTATCCAGGTGGTGAAACTAGGAATGATTTCTGTCTCCTGTAGATGCTTCTTTTATCTTTCCAAGTTTTCTGCATTGAGTGTATATTCTTTTGGGAAAAGGAAAATAAAACAAAAATGAAAATGACAAACCTAGACCCAGAAAAATGGGAATGCCCCCCCCCGCCCCGCCATGTTTGTCTTCCTCGTTCTTTATTCTCCTCTCAGATAAAGAGGAATTTTTCCCTCTGACTCAGTCTCCTTGCTTCTTTGTTTGCACGTTACATTGTTGCTTCTACTACAGTTCTCCCCTTTCCTCTCCACTGGGCTCATGCTCATTTCCAAGGAGGAGATCGGCTGGTTTTGCAGCCCTTATGTTTCCTCTCCTAACTAGCTGCGTGGAGAAAGCCTTGGGGCACGGCTCTCTCCCAGTGGGGCCCAATTTGAGAGCCGGATAATTACGCCAATCTGCCCGGGAGCGGGTCACCTGCTGTATACAGGCGGCAGGGTGTGCTGGCCCGGGTTTGGGGCGCCACGGGGACGAGGCCGCTTCTTTGTGTTGGCGGACTACAGAGAAAAGAAGTCAAGGCCAGACCACAAGGATTCATTTTAGCGTCGGTGGCTGGCGGGGAGAGACGACAACGGTCAAACAGAGCGAAAGGCCAGCATGTGTCTGCAGCAAAAGCCCATTTTGATTTACTACGTTTAAGAAAAGATCCATTTCACTATAAATCTGGCACTTTTGATGTGATATGGCCTTGAAGTCAGGAGGCAATTTCCAAAAGAGGTGGTGGAAGGGAGGGTCGTTCAAAGGTCATCCAAGGACTGCAGCTGACAGTGTTGGGAAAAGGGGAGTTGCTTTATCCTGGGAAAGGCTGCAGATGCAGTGTCTCCCGTTGTAGATGTTGGGGAAAAGCAGTTACAAGGTAGAAGCCAAACGATTTTAATGGTCTGCAGGGCAATGTCATTATTTCTACCCCCGGCTCCTACATCGATTTCTCTGCTAGCCTCATTATTTTTAGAAGGGATGATTACTAATGAGGATGCATTTGATGATCACATTAATTAATGGAAGAGCTGGATAACTAATTATGAGATGAAGCCTCCCATAGTTAAGTTTTATTAGGGCTTCTTTTTCCCTTCCCCGAAGTGAAGAGATTTATTTTTGCAGTTCAAATTTAAGAAATAACAGCCGCATGTTCGTTATTTTCTTTTTGCTAGCTCTTACTCTGCTGATGCAAAGCCCAAATGAGGGGCTGTGGCAGAGTCAGAAAACAGGCAGCGGGTTCTTGCCAGTAATTTCGCTAGCAATCAACAAGCACAGCAAGGGCACAGCCCACTGGTCTTCGGCTCCCCTGACGACTGCAGTTCTGGAGCGCCACTTCTAGAATATACTGTAGAAGGTTCTGGAGTAACAGACCGAACATGGGGGCTGTGGTCAGAAAGACCTGGGTTGGCACTTTGACTCTGCCAGGAACAGGCTATACTCTGGACGAGTCACTTGACATGTCTAGGTCTCAATTTCCTCCCTGAGACACTGAGATAAGCACTCGCAATTCAAATGCTCCTGAACTGTGAGCACTGAGTATACTGAGGTGAATTAACCGTGGGGAGGGGCCCTCTCAGAGAAGGGGTGTGGGAGCAAGGCCACCCTGCTGTTAGGAAACTCGGATGTGTCCAGACGTGCCCTGCACATCCTGGGTCTTCCCTTAACCCCCTACAATTCTTCACATTTTCACTAGAAATGGGGCGATCACACTTTGTAAAACAGCCGTCCCAAAGGCGTTCACATACATGATCTCACTTTATTCCAACAGACCCGTGGCAGCACCCACGGTCCACATGAAAAACCTGAGGTTCCGAGGGGCTGACTGATGCAAAGTTGTACAGAAAAGAGTCAGGCTGGAGCCAGCTCTTCCTTCTGCTGGTTCAGTGTTTTTATTTCCTGGTGCAAGAGCTTGGCATGGCTCAGCATACAGGCAGCTAGCTTATCTCCTTATCTTATGGTCTCGGTCCAAAGAAAACAGCAAGATACCCTGGGACCCAACCTTGTGTGAAACTGCTAAAAAAAAAACAAAAAAACAAAAAAAAAACCCAAAAAACAAACTTGGGGTGGTTTCCTCTCCCTTATCTTTGCTTTTAATTTTTGTATCTTGCCCCCAGTCAAACGGGAATGTGCTTTTAAAACTTCCAGACCCCTGTGCACATGTCAGGTATGATCATTTCGAACCGGTAGGGCTTTGTGATGTAAAGTGCTGGGCTAAGAATCGGAGAATCGGTTTCTATTTCTGGTTCCAAATGTACCTAACAACACTCCAGGAGTCTCACACCCAAGTGGGATACGTACCCTCTTCGGATGTGCCAGGATACGGCCTGCAAATGTTAGAAAATACACACGCTGCCAGCGGGAACTCTCCAAATGACTTAACCGCCTAATGAAAGGTGCCAGTGAGTTATGAATGAGGATTATCATCAGTGTCTCACGGGCTGCTATTACAATGCATCACCCCAAGGTACCTGGCTGAGGAATGGGTACAAAATGAAACTATAAACTCTGGGATAGTTAAGTAAAAAGAAAGGAAGACAATAATGGACCTCAAATATGGCTGTTGTGAACCATCATGTCCGGTCCTCAAAACTTTGTAAAGCCACATCATCTGAGAGATGTGTATGTTTCATAAGTTTACTCTTCTTTTTAATGTTTTACTTATTTTTGAGAGAGAGAGAGTCAGAGAGACAGAGACAGAGCATGAGCAGGGGAGGGGCAGAGTGAGAGGGAGACACAGAATCTGAAACAGGCTCCAGGCTCTGAGCTGTCAGCACAGAGCCCGACGCGGGGCTCGAACCCACAGACCGTGAGATAATGACCTGAGCCGAAGTCGGACACTTAACCAACTGAGTCACCCAGGTGCCCCTAAGTTTTCTTATTCTAGTCAGAGGTGAAAGACTTTTAATATGAATGTGGGCCATGTCTTATGAATTGTTTTCTATTCAGAAAGAAAAAAAAAATGTCGTTTAGGAAGTTGAAATAGAATCAAATAAACACAGGCTGTGTCTCTGCTGCCCTTACCTTGTATAGATTCCAGGTGTGTGTGTGTGTGTGTGTGTGTGTGTGTGTGTGTGTGTGTACTTACGCACACACATATTTTTTGAACTTTTTAAGATTAAAGGTTTTACTAATTACACATGAAAGTCTAAAAGAAAGCCTCTTTCTCTACACTGTAATAATGTGATTTTCTTTTTTCTTTTTTTTTTTTTTAAATAATGCGATTTTCTTGCCCTGTCCAGTGATACTGAACTATTTTCTGTACTGATGCTTCATATATTAAAGATATTATGATAATATTGTTATGTGCTTCTTCCGGAAGGAGTACACAACCAGATCGTGATGTATGTGTGATTTCTTCCTTCTAACTGTCATTTTTGAGGTTCATGAACCCTACTTAGAAGGAAATCCTCACAATACATTGCAACTTAAATTCCAAACTAATCGATCCTTAGTTCATTTACCTAAATATTTCACAAAAGCTCTTAAAATGTAATTTGTCATTTATAAGAATGTTGAATTTCTTCCTTTAGAAAAATGTCTTTTTCCATTTTCTTATTCTTCTATGTGTATGTTTGTGTCATTTTCCTTATTTTTTGTAACTACATTAGAAGAACTGTTCTCCCCACTGTGTCTTCCATGACCTCTGCACATCCTTCCCACCTTCCACCTGGAACAGCTTTTATTCCTCTACTCTGTGCGCATCCATTTGAGCTGAGGCTTGCCCCCTCCACACCATTAGCATTTCCCCCCCCCCCCCCCCCACAATTCCCTGCCTCTTCTACTCTTCTAGGGCAAACAACCAAAGCAGTGTGGACAAAAAGTTAACCATTTCTCTAGCATTATTACAGATTTCAGCCTCTTCATGTTGCCTTCTCCTGACTACATGCCCTCCTTTCCTTCACCCTAAAACCCTTCTAATTTGTGCATCTGCCTCCCAATCCTGAAGCAGCTGTCTTTACTCTAAAACATGCTGCCTTCAGTTCCCATGTCCTTTCCTCTTAGACGTCTATACAATGTGCTTGCTGTCCTTCCTTTCCCTATGGATTTCTGGACAGTCAGAATCATTTGCAACACTCTTCTCCTGCCTCCTTCACTGGCCCGCACGTTAATCAAGAATTCATTCGAGGACTGGATTAAAGTTAAAAGCCCCTGAAACACGTTCTTGTTCAAGATGTCAGACACAGTACATGTTTATCTGCTCTTTGGGTTTTCTTCCTCCAGAAACTCAATTAAGATGGCTGTCAGTGAATAAACTTAAAAGAGCAAAGAGAATGGGACGGGAGTTCTAGGGAATTCTCATGTATGGGAGATTCTGGCATCTGTGGGTTCCCCAACTGTCCCAAAAGTGAAGCCTGGTGGTGAGCAGTGAGTGCACCACTGTGTGGGAGGAGACTTGGCCTGGGAGGAGAGCAGAGGAGAGCTGGACACAGCAGCCAGCAGACCCGCCCCCATAGCTCCTGGGGAAGTAATCCCTTCCCTCCCAGAGAGAAGCACCCCAGCGAACATCACCCCGCGAAAAGAAACCTGTAGCAGCCAAGAGACAGATTGAGACACAAAAGCAAACACCCAATCCTGGAATAAATAGAAATGACTCAGGAACAAAAAGAATTTTAAGCATTCTAATTAGTATTCTCAAAGAGATCTGAGAAGATACTGAAACCAAAAAAAAAAAAAAAAAATTTGCATGAAAAGACAGTAATCGAAGAAGAAAAAGAACATTTGGAAATAAAATAACCTGATGATCAAATAGAAACTTCAGAGGAAAGGATAAAAGACACAGTTTAAACAGATAACATGAGAAGAACGATAATACACACATAGCATGAGCCTAGGAAGGTCCGTTATCTGACTGGTGGGCATTTCAGAAAGAAAATAAAAACAGAAAACAAAAATGGAAAATTATCAAGGAAACAGAGAAACTCCTGTTGCAAAGTCCTCCTACATCTGTTTGTGT
Organism: Panthera uncia; assembly: GCF_023721935.1. Taxonomy (NCBI): domain Eukaryota; kingdom Metazoa; phylum Chordata; class Mammalia; order Carnivora; family Felidae; genus Panthera; species Panthera uncia. The sequence continues at coordinate 26,115,884 of NW_026057576.1, read as the reverse complement.
TCTTTACCTACAGAACCTCTCCCAAGTTGTTCACAGAAACACCGTTTGAAGTTCACTGGAAGCAATGGGCCTGATGGGCTTTCGAGGATTCTTATAATTTTTAAGGGGCAGGGTTTTTATTTTCCAGAAAAAAAATTTTTTAAAGCCTCTAAAATTTTCCTGGATACAGCTCACTTCACCTGTCTTTCCCTGAAATTTCTGATGGTCAGAAACACCACCTATGGCACAATCCTGCTGCCGTGATGATCATCCTGGCTTTGACAGGAACACGTGACACTTCACTGCATGTGAACTTGGGAGAGGAAATGAGCACACACTTTTCGTTATCTCTTCTAAAAAGTACTTGCTAAGCAATTGAACAGTTTTAGAGAAGATTTCAGAAGAGATGCTTAAGTGGTCAGACACACTCGCTGATGTCATTTCAACACACTTTCATTTCTTTCTTAATATCTATCCCAAAGACCAACTCTTGACCAACCTTTGGCAAAACTAGCTGGGGTTGCTGTATATTTTAGGGAAATAGCAGTATTATATTTGTCTGTCTCCTTCTGTAAAATTGGTCTAGATTGGTGAGGTTTTGTAAGACAGATACAGAAAAACCATACATACGTTCCCTTTTAAGCCCAGGGGGGAAAACACTTGTTACTTAATTTCTAAGATGCTGTTGATCATGATAATCCTCTTATCCCAAATTTTGTCCTGTCTTGCTCAAAGTTGTCAAGACAGCCAGCCTTGGTCTTTACTAATGTCAAGCCAAGACTGTTAGAAAGCCACTGCTCTACATGGGCCAATGGTTTACTGGCCTAAAGGCAGTTGGTCTTCAGATGACATTTGCTAACACTATTAAAAAGCATTGGCTCAAAGTATTTACGAGGGACCCTTCTGACATAATCATCATCAGTCACACACAGTTTTACGATCAGCAGCTTATAATGGGATCCTGTTGTTATGTGAATATTTAGCAGTCCTGTCAATATGATTTACACAAGGCTTCGAAAGGAATTGATTTTTAAATTGGTTATTTAAAATTACGACATATTGACCTATCCTCATGAACGAAAATACAAGTATTGTTTAAATTCAAGTGTGATTAAAACCAGAATGAGATGCCATTCTACACTTACTATATAGTGGCTAAAAAAAGACAAGTGAAACAAAACAGGCTGATCATATCACGTGCTGACCGACAAGGACACGAAACAACTGGAATTCTCCTGTATCCCATGGGAATACATGATGGTATAGACACTTTGGGCAACATTCCAGCAGTTTCTTAGTTAAACACACTTACCATATGAACTCGCAATCCTAGTCCTAGGTTTTTACCCAAGTGAAATGAAAACTTACGTCCCAACGAAAAGTCTGTAAGTGAATGTTGCCAGCACATTTGTTCATATTAGCCCCAAAGAGGAAACCACCCAAATGTCCATTAGCTGGTGACCAAATGAACAAATTATGGCTCTTCCTTACATTGGGATACTATCCAGCATAAAGAGGAATGAACTCCTGATATATACAGCAACAAATTTGAGGAATCTCAAATTCATTACGCTAACTGAAAGAAGCCAGACTCAACGGTTGCATTCTATGTAATTCTACTCATATGACACTCTGGAAAATGCAAAACTATGACGGGTAGAAAAAAAAATCTGTGGTTGCTCGGAGTTGGGTTGACTAAAAAGAGACACAAAGGAATTTCTGGAGGGTGACAGGACAATCCTATATTGATTGTGGTCTTGGTTACATGAGTGTATCTATCGATTTGTCAAAACTCATAGAACTGTAGCCCTAAAGAGAGTATTTTTATTATATGTAAATTTTGCCTCGATAAATTCAGGGTAACTGGAAGATAAATGAGAGTTTGCGATATGTACATTCTTTCCTTGTATACTTAAAAATACAAATGAAAGCCAACCAGCTCACTACTCTTGTGGCAGAGACAAGTTAACTTCACTGCCAGCTTAAGATCAGGTAAAGGATACAGTGTTACCATGGATACAAACTATTATTTCCTTTTGTGTGAAGTCTCTAATATTAAATCGTGACTTACACGTAATGTAGGGGTAGACTCAGAAACAACCAAAGTCACCCAAGGGTTTTCAGCCTTAGGACCCCTGCCCATGATGTTTTCTTCATGAACGTAAGAGAAACTATAATGTCGGTGAGAATATCTTTAAGGGATTAAAAGAAGAAAGGGTAAAACTGCTTCGCTAAACTTGAGGGCATTTCTAAAAATGGTATGCTAGATCTGAGGCTGTTAAGACTTTATTTTCTTCTGTTTGTTACAGAAATAATTTCCCGTAGATCGACCGCTAACACAACGGCATGTGGGAGGCTAACCTCTCCTTTAGCTGTTGACTTTCCTGTGAGATCATGATTTTCTAATTAATAAAGTGGAGAGGGGGCAGACTGAGTAAATTTTAAAATCAGCAGAATTCTTTGCGGTAGGGCTCAAATTAGCAAGTTGTGGTAACTTATGCAAAATGATATTAAGGTAGAGGTTGACTCTTAAAGAGCACACATATTTTGGAACTCTGTATTAAAGACATGTTGCCACAGAGACTGCCACACATCTACCTAATAACCACTGAAAATTAAAGTCATAGCCACTGCCACTGAGTGAGAGCTTCCCACGTGCTAGGAAGAGCTGTGAATACTTGCAGGATGTCAGCTCCCACCGTCTGCCTTGCTATTTATGGTCCAAGAATCCCGAATGATCCAGAGTTCCCCACAGGCTCCATGGTAGTTCTTGTCCCTGTACTCTTGTCCATTACTCTTACGTTCAACAAATACATATTTATCTAGGGGCGCCGGGGTGGCTCAGTTGGTTAAGCATCTGACTCGATCTCAGCTCAGGTCTTGATCTCAGGGTCATGAGTTCAAGCCCCACATTGGGCTCTGCCTGGGTGTGAAGCCTACT
>NW_026057576.1:26079919-26102964 GCF_023721935.1 Panthera uncia | reverse complement strand
TATTATATATATATAATATATATATGCCTCCCCCTCCCCCAACCTTCTGACCTCACCTGTGTGGTTGCTCTGTCATGTGCCTTCAGTTACAGTAAAGGTGATGGAAAAACCTCTCTTCCCACCGAGTCCCGTCCCCAAGATGTCCTCTGAACAGGCCAAGGAAAGCCCAAGACAAGACCCGGGCCTGCCCTCAGCTGACCAGGGGAAGGAAGGCCTGGGGTCGTTGGACTGCTGCCATGTTGGTGCCTCCCAGTGTCCAGACACAGAGCTGAAGGGCATCATGGCCCCGCTGCCCGGCCAGGCTCCTGCTAGACAGCCTCCTACGGTCCCAACAAACTGTAATCGATCTGTTTCTCAGTCACACCTGTATCACCGCGGAAGCAGCAATCTTCCTCAAATTGCTCACGGAAATTCCTTCTGCTACATTTTTGCAGGATTATTATTATTACAACTTAGCATTGACATAACATTTTATATTTGCAGTGTGCATTATAGCCTGCACATTAGCTATTATTAGGGAGAGCTAAACAGAAGCACAATGCGGTGTCTATTTCCATCTTTGTGTGAGGCCGGTGGAATAAGGGTAATTTGGAGAGTGCAGGTAAGCTAGATCCTGTTATTATAATGGCTTAAATTCGAGTCTGGAGGCACAACCCACAGCTGGCGAAAAAAACAGGAAAATCAGGAAAAAAGCCCCGTCTGTCTCCCCTTCCACACAGCTCATCCTCACCAAGGGGTCTGCGCCCCTGAGCAGCAGCCACAAGGTGCTGGGGGGTGCAGACACCACGGAGAATTCACATCATGCCTTCCTGCTTTGCCACCGACCTTATTCTCCTCTGATGCCACCCCCAGCTTCCCCCATCGTCCCCAGGGCAAAATGAGCCGAGAGGCTTGCCCACTCCTTTCAACAACAGGATAAGCCTGCAATTTAAAGTACTGTTGAAGGATGCTGGGTGGGGGTGAGGGACCCCTTTCAAGGACTCGGGCGAGCACAGATCAAGACCCAGCAGTCTCCGGGAGAGGGTGGCCAGACTGCCAGGGCAGGATGAGGGGGAAGGAGGGGAGAGGGGATTGGGTTGTTGGAGTCCCAAACCCAGGCAGCAGGGCTACCGAGAGGGGCATTTCTCCCCTCAACTCCAGCTCTCCACCCCCCCCGCCCCCCTTTACTTTTTTTGATCAGATGTCAGTTTTCTTTTTCATTTTCAATGTTGACCTCCAAGAGTCAGGACTACCTCTTTTCTACCTTCTGAAGGCTTTAGAGATTCCTTTCCAGAGCAGACTCAGACCAAGATAAATCTCACAACGACACAGGTTTCAGGGGCGTGGGAACGCCTCCCCCGGCCATGGCCGCCACCCTCGCACACAGAGCGCCCCCCTTGGGTACAACTCTGCACCACTGGCTTTTAGCTCTGGGCCGCTGCACCCTTTGTAGCGGTTGGTCTTGTCCAACCAGAGAAGCCTGAATCACAACCTCTCCCCTGAAGGAATTCCTCCTCTCATTTATCATTTCCTCACCTGCCTGCCTCACCTCCTTCCCCCACTAACTTGCGGATTCCTTGGTCATTTCTCATTTTCTTCAAGACACCTTCCCCTCAAGAAGTGGGGATTTCCTGCTCCTACTAACACCTCCCCAGACACACACACACACACACACACACACACACACACACCCTTGAACTGGTGGTTTCCACCACATAAAACACATCCACACTCGGAAATATGAAGAGAAGCTCAGCCCGAACCTCAACATTCTCAGATGTAGGCACCATCTTTTGCAAGGAATAGCAACTTTTCCCACAGTTTTTTTTTTTTTTTTTTAATCTTAGCACATCATATACTTGGGGCAACAAAGAGGAGTTGCACAGAAAACGCTTTTCTCCCCTCAGTTTTTGTGCTTTATATAAACGTTAACTATCCAGTCTACTAAGAGAGAACCAAGACTTTGCTCTCAAGCTTTTTTGGGGGGTGGGGGGGCGGGGGGGAAGTGGTGGGTGGGGACTGTGCTTGGGCTGCCCGTGAAGTCTCATCCTCTCCACTCTCCTGGTCACCAGTGTTGAGACTGATTGATGCGCACGTATTTGTGCCTGACATTAGGGCAGAAAGAATTCCTGTCCTCTCTAAGTACGTAACCACAGTAGAACCACATTGGTATGAATAACTGAGGCCAGTATTCCTCCAAGTTTCCTCCACCCGCAGCCCTCATTTGTTCCACTTTGGTATCTTAAAGGGGAATTCTTGGAGCCATCCCATCCCAGACCCTCTGAATCTGAGGGTCTGGAATGGGGTCTGAGGATGTGCCTTTCAACGACCATCCAGGGCGGGCTGAACGCATGCCAAAGTTTTAGAGCCGCTTCCCTGGCCCGTAGGGACCGGATCCCCGTTCCTTCGTAACTTTCTTCCAGTCTTACATTTCTTTCGTCATTTTTTTTGACACCTGCTTTCTCTCAGCCTTTTCTAGCAGCTTTTCTGTTCTTAAAAGGACCTTCTCGTGTCCAGCTTTTACCCTCCAACATGGCCGCCGAGGCCTCTCCGCCATCTGCCTTGCCTTCTCGCATTTCATCAATCTATCCACCTGTTCCTCTCTGAACGCTACTTACTGCCTCTCCCGTGATGATATTGTGACTGAATGCTTTCATAAATCCTCCCGGCAGTGTCTCCAAAACACATTTTTCTGATCTACTGGATGTTGTTGCGTACTCGTTTTCTTTGCAGCCATATTTCTGGAGAAAGTGCCTGCTGCAGCAGGTCCGTGGCTTGCACCCCGGAGAGGCCCAGCCCAACCTCTGTGCCTGGTGGGAACTAATGACCCTTGGCTAGGGGTCCTGACACCAGCTTCTTACTGAGGAGAGGGGGCCCATCCCTGCTTGTCTCTAACCACTGATGGATGAGAAAACAGTTCCTGGCTATTCTCCTAGAGTCTGAGAAAAGCAGAGACTCTGTACTTGGCCTTCCCCACGTTTTTCTGCATCAGACTACCCTCATTTTTTTTTGTCTTTCCTCCCAAACAACCCTTTTCCGATTAGCCAGAGGATGCTTCACATGTTCCTCACGCAGCTATGACGAGGGGGGGGTTCTCCACCTGTGTCACGCATGCCACACTTAAACCAATAAACTAGCTCCCTTTCATTTCTTCTTTCTCTGGTCCTTGGTGATTTGCCATGTCAGTCACTTCCTTTCCCCTAAACATTTTTATCTTTTACTTCATTTTCTTACCTTAAAATTTGTTATGCTTATTTATTGTTTGAGAGAGAGAGAGAGAGCGCGAGAGAGCGAGCAATCCAGGGAGGGGCAGAGGGAGGGACAGAAAGAAATCCCAAGCAGGCTCCGCGCTGTCAGCCCAGAGCCCGACTTGGGGTTCAAACTCGCAAACTGTGAGATCATGGCCAGAGCTGAAACCGAGTGCCGGGCACTTAACCGACAGAGCTGCCCCGGTGCCCCACCTTTTACTTCATGTTCGTTTCCTTCTCATCCTTTATTACCTTACCCCAACCTGTTTCTTCCCCCCGTTCTTTCTATTATTGACGGACATCAGTCCCCATGTCACGTGCCAGTGGTTTTCAAGCCTTTGTGCGGCAGAAATACCTGAGGACTATTTCATAACTCACGTGAGTGGGCATTAACTCCCAGCCGTTGCCAGGAAAGCTTCCCAGCTCTTTCTCACGCGGAGCCAGGGCTGTGAATCACTCATCTACACCTTCTGTCACTGCTCACCGGTATCAGTCTTCCACGTTGCCATAGTACCAGGTATTTGCAAAGTGCCACGGAGCCCCTTCCTCGGTCATTCCTTACGACCTCAAGTAAACTCTCTTAGGATGAGCCGCACGTTACTATCGAGAAGGCTGGGGCTTGGAAGAGACACATTGTTTGCCAAGACACTCCAGAAACAAAACTCAGCTACTTCCAGAGGCCTCTAACTTCATCTGGCTCAAAGTTATTTCTTTATTATGTTCAGTGTCTCTAAACGCTTCCAGGAATACCGGTTCTCACTCGTCTATCCACTTCCTTAGAGCCTTTCTAATGATTTTGCCACCCAAAGGACCCCCTCATCAAATGAGTGTCAGGGTGAACTTGGCCTTCCTTAGGCCCAGAGAATAGGAAGGAAGGAAATGTGGAAGGAAGCCTTCCAAAACCGTATTTTCAGAACCCTTGATTTCCCCTCCCTTAAGATGGCTCTAGTTCACATTCTTAACGTTTATTTATTTTTGAGACAGAGAGAGACAGAGCATGGACAGGGGAGGGGCAGAGAGAGAGGGAGACACGGAATCTGAAACGGGCTTCAGGCTCTGAGCTGCCGGCACAGAGCCCGACGCGGGGCTCGAACTCACGGACCGCGAGATCATGACCTGAGCCGAAGCCGGACGCTTAACCGACTGAGCCACCCAGGCGCCCCTAGTTCACATTCTTCAACGGGACACATCTTCTCATTACTGCTTTCACCCCCAGAGCTTGAGTGCTACAAAAGCCTGCTTCAACAAACCCCACATTCATCTTCCCCGAGTCCTTGGGCAGGGAAAAGTGCACGGATTTTAAAAACTGTCTAGATGGCTAAATTATAGCAATTTTTCTCTGGGAGAGAGTTGTTCAGATATTAAAACCTTCTATGTACTGAGTGTGATAATCTTTCTCACATTCCCACACACACACAAAAAAAGAGCAGTTTTTGCTTTGCTCATTAAAATGATTTGTTTTTGGTTTTTGATGAGTGTAATTTCTCAGGTAGCAATGTTTCATTCTTACTAGCAACTCCTTAAAAACCCTCTGCAAGTGCGGAAGCCCCAGTTAAGCACTATTAATCAAATGCTAAATGCTTTTAAACAGCTCTACCCCCTTTTTTCTAATTGAGAAATAGAGCTGTTTGGGCAAGTTTATGGGGTGACCTTGATTGAATTAAAGAGGTCAGGGATGGAACAGACTTCAAACTCATATTCAATGATTTTAAAGAAATGACTTCCCTCCAATTAAGCAGGAATTAGCATGAAATATTTTGTTTCCGAAAGGTTAAAGGAATTCCTCTGAGAAACCAGCTCTCTTGTTGCCTGTTCTTTATTGAACACGAGAGAGAAGGCACCACGGATAGTTTCAGAGAGAGTGCTTTGTTAACATGGTGCTGATGAGCTGGCATCGATGATAACATTCCTTAGAGTCACAAATGCTGTATCGAAGGGGCAAAAAGTCCAATTTAAGTTTTAATTTCTGTTTCAAAAGCCCAAAGACCCAACAACTTCCAATGACTAAGAAAAATCAAGTTACATTTTCCATCTGCGTTAATTTCAACCTAGTTCTAGGGGCAAAGTTTCACATATTACTTTATTTCTTTGCCGTTCCTCATTTCAGTTCCATCCCTAACCTTGCCATAGTCTCCCACCTTTTAATGGTCTGAAGGGACAGGTTCTTCTCCCTGCTCTAAATAGTAACACACAGAGTTTGTGACACCGAGTTATGGAAGCAGGATTGTCCAGAGGAAGGAGAGGGGACCAGACACGTCGGTGGAGGTTTGGGGACTACAGGGCATTGTTTTTGAGGAGCGTTAGTCCTGAGAAGCACACTGGCCGCGCTCTTTTACGTCCCTGCTCCTGCCAACTTCAGAGAGGCATGGAGACACGGATTACACACAGGAGGGTGGCAGAGGGGGTACTACAGAGGGCAAGAAGGGACTTGAAGGGCACACTCCTCTTCTGAGATTTGGGGCAAGTTAGTAAACCTCCATTAGAGCTCAGGATCCTCATCTGAAAAACATGGTCAGTACTGGGAGGATTAAACAGACAATAGTTGTGGGGTTTTTGTTGTTGTTGTTGTTTTTATTTTTTGGAGGGAGGGGTAGTCCCAAACTGAAGGAAAAAAAAGCCCTTCAACAGATTAGAAATTAGTTCTTCCTAGTTTTAATTTCCTATCCCTTCATTTCACAAACTCTTGTCTTTGTACCGTGCAACGCCACATGCTGGCCATTCAGAAAGGAAAAGATCTCAAACTAGTCTTTAAGGAACACACGGGGTGGAAGGCCCGCCCGTGTCATGTTTTTACTCTTCTTTGCTTGCAACAAAATACAGCCTTCTCCAGGGAGAAGATGGAGTTCTGATGCATAGATTTATACAACCTCTTTTCAGATCATCTCAGCCCCCACGGTTCCTTAGGTCAGGGTGTACCTGCTCGCATGGGCTATAACTCCTGAGGGTCCAGGGGGCTGTGAGCCAGTGCTATTCCAAGAAAGGAGAACTCTGATGATGTGCTGCTAGGATTCTTCACAGCACACAAGCAACGCTCTCAGATCAAAGACCGAGTCTTGATTAGTCTTACAAGACTTTGTGTGCTAATTTCTCTCCTTAATCTGGTACTTCGAGACAAGTGGTCTCGTGGTCCCGTACACGGCATTAAGAATTCTGTGAATATTTGTTTTAATTTTATCACCGCTTTGTAGTATGACATTGCTTGGCACATTGCATGGTAGCAAAGAGCTAAGGACAGAGAAATGGATAACTTTAGGGCGCTCGGGTCACATAAACTATCCTAGAAAAGCGTGGGATGGCAGGTGGAGACAATTCCTGAGAAATGGACTGGTAAATCACTAAAAGAAGAGTAACCTACCTCTACAAGATTTGCCAAATACGTGTTGTCACTGAAGTTGTGTCTGAATGCTTGTAATTACAAAAACCTGAAACTTGCAGAATTTATCTGACATTCCAACTAATTACTGTTAGGGGGGAAACAACAACAACAACAACAACAACAACACATTTTTCTCATTAAATTAAAACATGGGTTGGGCAGGGAGAGGGCATAATACTTGTAAGATCTCTCCTGGGTCAAAACTTCCCTGAGACTGTGCATCTCAATAGGATTGGTATTATCGTAGATGCTGTCCCTCTGATCTTTAAGACTTATTGAGAGGTACATCTCATAAAAAAAAAAAAAAAAGCCCCAGGAACAATGAAACAGGGACAGCACTACAATAAGTCCTGAAATTAGATGGTCAACAAACTGGTGATCTTCTCATATGCTCTCCCAGACCCTAGGGATGCAAAGGATATATGGGATGAGATGGGGAATAAAAGGGCTAATATTGTGGTTCAGATCATTCCAGACCGACCATCAAGTCTGTGCCTGTGTTTTGAGAAGTACCTTGATTTTTCTCTTTACTTTTCTGGAGAGCTGGGGAGTGGAAAACACGAGTTGTGACAGGGTATAGGGTTTGCCAAAGGAAATGTGTGATGGCACGGCTCTTTCCCCGTGCACTTCACCTCTTCAAAGCATTTCTTCTTCTTGCCTAAAGCCATAGAACAGATTGCTTTTGAGGAAATAAATATCACTCAACTAGAAAAGAGACTGTGCCAATTTCCTGAGTATTTTTAAAAACTGGCATTTCTGTTGGAATGGGCCTAAAAACAGTTTGCTGGATGCTCTGCCGATGTTGAAGTCAACCTCTTTCTAGTCAAAAATACAGAAAATAATGGGGAGACTAAACACGAGCCCCAGTCAGCTTTGTCTGGATTAACATTTTAAGGTAATACACTCTCCAGTCTACCTTTGCCTCCAAATGGCATCATGGCGCCATGCACGTCACAGGCTTTCAAAATCCTTGGTTGATTTTATTTGGTTACAGCCTCTTATGAAGCCACTTAAAGCATTTGGGGGAGATTCTGGAGCTTTACTCCCATCAAATTTAGTGGTGCCTTGTGAAGGTCATTAACCAGGAAAGAAGGAAAGTAGCACTGAGCTCTAGACTGTCCACTTGCTATCTTGGGGAACTAACATAACTTCTCAACATGTGACTGCATCTTCCTGTCTGTGAAAACAGAAAGTGGTTGTGCAAGATGATTTCTAAGGGTCTCTTCCACATCTGAAGAGACTCATCATTGCCATTCCTGGCGGGTAAGAATTCAACAGCAGAATTCAAAAGCAGAATTCAACAGAATTCAACAGCACATGTCTGCCCGGTTTAGAACTTGAATTATTTCTTGACTCTTAATCTAAGAGCTATACAAATATGATCAGTCCTTGAAACAGGAAATTGTAAGACAATGGGGTCTGGAAATTAAATGTGGAAATTCCCTAATGTAAAGCAAAAGGAGGCAATAATAAGTTTCCATTATCTGACACTGGTTACTACTTTTAATTTTCTTGTTTGACTGGAAATGGCTAGGTATTCCCCAATCAATGTGAATTTTATCACACGTTCTCCGAGGTAATTTAAAAATTAATACTTACTACTTATTAGTTTAATTGTTAAAATAATACATGTATATACTGTGGAAATTTCTGAGATGCAAAGAGAAGAAAACAAAAATTACCTATAATCACACCGCCCAGAAATAATCGCTGAATATTTTGACCCATATCCTTACATATTTTCCCTAACATACAAGTTATGAATGTAACACATATACAAACCACATGATCCGTACATTGATTTGTAACTGATTTTATCACTTAGCAATACACTGAGAATCTCTCATGCCATTATATAGGCTTCCAGAATATGATCTTTCTCAAGGCTGTTTACGGATATATAATTAATTAACCAATATCCCAGTGTTAGATATTTACATGTTTCTAAAGTGATTCGATAACTGAAAATTTAGGTAACTGCATTGTCAATGGCCCATTTGCCTTAAGTGGAAAGCAAGGGCCTCTGGGACACAGCGAGCGGCTCTGGAAGTCATGGTGGGCTCATTAAGAACCTGCAACACCCGAAGCACTATGATGAATACACTCTGTCTTGCAACTTCTGCTCTAGAAATGATTCTTCCTACTTCTCTGCTACTGACGGGGAGTCTAAAATAAAGTTCCCTTTCCCTAGCCTCTTCCCAGAAGGCTTCACACACTGTGTCCTGAAAACTGGGGGGAAGAGTGGCTGAGCCCTTAGTCCCTCTCTGGTGTCAAGGACATTCACCCAAATAAAAGAGTTTCTAAGCCACTTGGACATGGGAGAGCTTACTATAATAATAATTTCCAAGCTTGCTATAAACTTCAAAGCCCAGGGATTCTAAGTGTAAGCATCATATCACGCAGGGGGAGTTTCCAAGACAGGAAGAAAGTAATTACTTCTTTCAATTACTTTTTTCGGTAGCTATGTGGCACTCCGCTGTGCACGGATACCCGGAATTCTATAGGACTTTGTCTTGTCCTCACTTATCGTATTTATACAGTAGTCTTAGTATCGTCAGGTCTCTGATTAGTGAAGCTTATGGGCGATAGTGTTAGCAGTCAAGGTACAATAACCGTGTCACCAAGTGTGTTTTGATGAACAAAGCAGAATGAACACACGGAAGAATTAGGACAATGATGTTCATAAACAGTACATCAGTGCTAAGAAGTTGGTAATAGCATATGTTTTAATATAGTCTGGTATTGATTCTTTTGGCCAATGTCCCACCTTAACAGTGTTATAGTCACATTTTAAGATTTTAGATGGAGAGGTACAGAAGAAAATCAATAGATACTATCTTTCCACTACCAACCAGCCACATATCTATAGCCTCTCTGCCATACTCACATTTAAGAGATCTAAAAGATGCTTTGGGGACGGCTGGTCCAGTTATCAGGCTTCTAATAACCTCAGGAATCCACTCTGACTACCTCAAAGATTATAGCTTCAACTCCCAGCGATTCACGAAAAAAGAGCCTATGATCCAGAAGAGATACGTGCTCATTCTCTGTTTTCTCTTTCATTAACATATAAAAAGGAAGCTTAAAAAAACACTCACTTGTTACACAAGAACTGTCTGAAAACAAAATCATACAGAATTATTGTTTCTGAACCCTAAAAACATATAGCAAAGTGCTTATGTAGTTAAGCTGTGGAGAAGAAAAACGATTAGAAGCGAAACTATCTTTTGTAGTATTAAAACTAACAGTTTTCTTCTTTCCTTATTCTTAATCATTAGATTTTCCAAAATGACCAAGCATTATCTTTATATGAAAAACAGCTTTTATTTTTAAAACGTTACATGCTGCTGGAGGGCAATGAGCTGATCTACTGAAAGTATTTTCTATCTACTAAAAGTATTTCTAGGATTCACCAACTAGAATCACTCGATTCTAACTGACACTTGACAAAAGTCAGTGTCGAAGAGGATAATCCTTATTTCATAATCAGAAACTCCCACTTATTATTTACAAGCGAAAAGGAACAATTAGGAATAAACACTACTAAGGAATTCTTCCTTATGTTTAGGAAAGAAAAACAAAAACTTACAAACTTACCCAGATCCTGTCATCTAAAGTCCCTCAAAAATATTCTGATTTTTTCCAGAAGTTGTGCAAACCACACTTAAATCCCAACAACACTGTGTTAATTTTGCTCAAATCCAAGCTGAAAACATATTTTAACATCCTGTCAGAATGAGATACTAAGAGTGTCGATAAAATGACACTAAAATAAATGTAAATTTAGACTGTGGTTACAAGTGGCTGCCTGAGTCTGGGAAGATGTTAGGTTGCTATAGTATTTTCCATAGCAAATTTGAGTCTTATTACATAAATATTCCCTCAGTGTCCTTACAGCCTACTAAGAAAACTGGATTAAATCTACTCTCCTATGTAATGATCCTGCCTCAAACTTTATCAGAATGAAATGCCCAGAAAACATAATAAACCGTAATCTAGATCATGGCGCTTTGGCAGGTGCGAGGCGTCAGGGGACCACGGGCTGTGCGTGAGTAGCTGTGCTGTGACCTCATCCCGTGCACGGGCCACTTGTCTACGCTCTTCTCAGGTCAAGGTCTCTGTAGTTCTCCCTTTCTGAGGATGGGCTGTTAACTTCCTCCCTTTTCTCCTCTGATGTCACCAAGCTCCCGGGGCCTCCCGTCACTAGGCAAGAAGCTAGGGTTTCACAGAGCCTCAGCCTGTTCTGCAAAAGCAGCTGGGACCCTGTGCTGGGCTGTCACAGCAGGAAACCGGCTCCAAGCCAGTGTTGACCAGGAATACAAACTGTTTGAGATCCTCAGAGAGGGCTCAACTGGGTTTTGTGGGGGTGCAGCACAGTTGCAGGGTTAGAGTATCTGACAAAATCTGCGGTCTCCTAGACACAACGCAATTTCAGCAGAACCAATCAATTTTTACACTAAATGCACGATTATGGAGAATGTGTGCATATGTGACAGAGATGTCAGGAATATGGCATTATCAGGTACTACACAAAAATAAGATTAATAAGGGGCTAAGCTTAAAAAGAGCTGAGGCTCCAAATGTTACTTTGTAGGACAGATAAACAGTCTGGTTGGACCAGAGTGCTTCCATGACAAAGGAATCCTATGCTAGAGGATCAATTTAATAGCATCCGTGTCTTGCATTTAAAAGGTAAGGCAATTTACAAAAATAATTATTTCTACGCTTTTTAAAACCATGTCCTTTATGAAAGGGAAGCTGTAAGCGCACACGAGATGAGGGAACTGAAAATTCTACCTGAAATAAGCATTGGCTTGACTTCCTTTGGTAAGATTAGCAAGATTTGAAAAAGGACGGGGTGGGAGGGTAGCAAAAGCCTTGGCTCCTTGAGAATGAAGCTCTATTTCCAGAGTTCAGAAATGAAACAGCCTGCTCAGCCCACATCAGAAGGTGCATTTCATCATCTTTCAGCCATATTAGTTTTAATTAATCACATTTCTTTGTTTGGCACTTGGATTCCCAGAAGACATTCTTCTGTGGATGAAAACAAGACGCTCGTCTTCAACTCAGTGGTCGCGGATGGACACACACCGCCGCTGTTTCTCCTTCGGGTTGTCATCACATGTGAACACAAAAGTCTGCGAACACATTGTCCTTCCTTGCTTCCTCTCACCACTGGTGCACCTGCCCTGGGGGTCTGCTCGTGCAGGGATCTCGGCGTGGCTGTGGCCTCACTGGGTCAGTTCACTTTTCACTTCTGAGTGCTCTCGTCCCTCTGCGGAGTTCTGAGCAACTCCTGAGTGAGCCTGCTTAGATCACATGCAGTGTTTCCTAAAACCTTCTACTAGCTGCCAGTGACGTGGCCCCCTTCGGCTGGCCCCCTGCAGGATCCTTCTCTGGCATCCTTCCTTCTGTGCCCAGGCTGGTGCTGGGGGAGGGGGGTAGCACTAATCCTCTTCTCAGGTTTGTGACAAACAGATTACAAACTGTAATCTGTTGGGCATCCTAAATGTCTTTCAAAAGCACTCTCGTGTAGGAATTAATCAGGAAAACCGCGAAGGCAGTCCTGGTGTTCAAAGAGATCAAGGGAATAGCCAGAGAGAGCGCCTTCTTGTTGTTAATTTCTTTAACCTCAAGCTGCCAGCTACATATGAAACTATTCAGACACACTGAATACTGCTAGGTCCAACTGAATTTGATTGTGAGTCTCTAATTTGATTCAATTAGCTGAAAGATTTTCGGAATCCTTGCTGGATGTGTTATTGAAATTAAAAGAATAAATCTGTACCTACATGTGGAAAGTTTCCATGGCAAATCGACAACTAGAAAACACCTTTCATAATTAAAAGAGTATTTGCTCCTATGAAGAGCTCAGAGATTAAATGAGGTGTAATTACAATCCAAGAACATTTGTTTGCGCATTATGAAATGTTTTAAGGGTTGTCTATTAAGGAAGGACATTTTAGTTTTATCCTTCTGAAATTTGTCTTCAATGTACAATCTACACTCATCAGATACTGGATGAGGTGCAAACACTGGATAGAGGTATTTATTTTGGTTTACATCAAATTTACGGCAATGGCTTTCGAACATATTTGGCATTAGGCTTTTAGGCATTTAGCCACTGTACTTTTTAACTTAAAATGTGTATTTCTTCTCTTCAAAAAGCACCTCACACTCTTGAGGGCAGGGTAAACTGTGCCTAGCCCTCTCCATACTGCCCCCCCCCCCCCACCAGGTCCACAGTGTCTGGAGAAGAAGAAGGGCTTGACAAATATTTGTTGATAATTAGAATGATGCTGAGTGTCCACTCTCCGGGCCACAGCCTATTCAGCACGTGGCACTGGATTTTGAACGCATAAAAGTTGTGAACATTTTGAGAAATGAATCATCCTCGTTTGAACAAGCTTCTTAAGGCTTTCCGTTTAGAGCAAATGTTCTCAGGGTTACCATGTTCCCATCAACTTCTGGGACAAAGGCATCAAAAACAAAGACCAGAAGAAGAAGGGGCATGTGCAATTGAAGTCAACACAATTCACTTACTTGGTGAAAGGCCCAGAGCCGGGTGCCCTAGGTGACGACGACAAGCGGAGGTCAGTTACTGAGCACTTACTATGTGCTCAACGCTGTTGGTGCGGTCGGGAGGGCTTTCCATGCACCGACTCCACAGTACTATGGCTAACTGAGTTCTGCCACACGAGGCCTTACACTCTGGACAGATTTCCTCTTTTCTCCCCTTTGTTCCCTGTGCACTCCTGCCCCACCCCTACTGCCAACCTGGAGGAAGGAGGAGGAAGCAGCAGCAATAGATATGGCTTTTAAAGTGGGGCTTAATTCCAGTAAAAGGCAGACGATGCAGCAGTAAATTTGAATTTTTATCAGAAATCATCTTCACAGGCTTTGGAGCCGGATGCCAATCTTCTTGAATGAATGCTTCAATAAATCTGTCTTGATTTTCAAATTTATTAACAAAACTCATTTTCATTTTTATCAGCATCTTAGTTTTGCTCCAGCGGCTCTGTTTCCCCTTTAGGAGGTAACTGATAAGGAGGAACAGTGAACTGCCTGCCCAGCATTATATGGCAGTTATGGCAGGACTGGGGAACCCTAGCCAACGACACGTTGTAAGTTATTACAGGTGGTAAAAAGCAAAAGTACAATGAAATATTCTGCACAACCAGAAGAGCAGAGATATGCCAAAAACACTGATTTAAAAAAAATTAAACCCAAGATATAAGCCCAAACATAATAAATTGTATCCTTTCTAGAAACCAAGGAAAGTCAATTCTCTCCGTCTCCCCTTCAGAAATAAAATCTGTGCAGGTTGGCGTGGGCTCTAGGAGGAGGTGAGGAGCAGAGAGGTCCTGGTGCATCGGCCTCACGCAACTTGGCAGGTGAGCCTCTCCACAGTCCTCTTGGACAGGAGGAGGCTCCACGAAGGATGTCCTCCTCTGGAATTTCCAAGAAGTCTTGGGTCACCCACTGCCCAGGAGGTTGGAGGCAGAAGCTCCCTGTTTCGGCAGAAAGCAAAAGGGCAAGGGATTCTTTAAAGAATAGAAAGATTTACTGCTAGGTCAGCCCTTAGCAACTTCCATCAGTGAATTGAGCCTTTTGAGATGCCTGCTCCTGGGTGACTGACAGATGCAAATTTGCACCTGCAATGAATGCAGAGAGTCTCGGATGACACCACTGAAAGGTGTGTTTTCCTGAGGCTGCTGGGCCTGGATCCCTCCCCTCCCAGCAGCAGTTTGCAGGGATCCCGTCTGAAGCTTGGTCGAAAGACCAGATGGGAATTCTTGCCTTCAGGCTGTGTCCCTGAATATGCTGGGCTGAAAGGAAAACAGCTGCTAGCCTTTTGGCAGGATCTGCGGGGCCCAGAGGAATAAAAAAGGTTAGTTGCTTTCCTTTTCCTCTAATCAGTCCTGCGCTTTCCCCATAAACCACACGCCGCGTCCTCTGGTCCATCTCATTCTGAAAAGCACGAAAAAGACTTTGAACTCCTGGGGACCTGGCATCTGAACTCCAGTTTTTCCATCTCTCCCACCAGCACTCGTATAGATCATGCTCTGTGTTGTGTGCATTCATTGCGCTGGCCAAGGAAAATCCCGGAGAACTGAAAGTTCAGGTCCTGCTTCAGGCTCTTATTAGATGCCTGGGGGAAAAAACCAACAGAGATCTAGCTAGAAGGCTCTTCAGGGAAGCTGCGAGAGAGACTCGCGCATCTCAGCCTAGGGAAGGGAGCTTTGAATTCTTCTGCAGTGGAACTGTGGGTCTATGCTTGCTGTCACAGTCTAGAAGACCTCCCACTGGAGCCTACTGCCTGAGTCATTATTATTCTTGTCCTATTCTGAGCAAACTATGAAATTATACACATTCCTCATTTGGGAAGTTGACGACTTGTTTAAAAAGAAATGTCACCCCAAAATTAAAAAAAAAAGCCACGGGTTCAAATAAGAATTTCTGATTGATTTCTTTTCTTCTACACCTACCGTATAAGAATGTTAAGGATCCAAGTTTCATGTAAACTTGCCCCTCATCTAGAAACTTCAAAAATGATGAAGGCTTTATTGAGAAAAGAAAATTATTTATTTATTTATCAGCAGAGCTCATTAAATGTAAGAAATTCACACTAAAACTTGCTCTTTGCTTTTGATATACGCAGGCTTGCGGGACAGAAATTGCTGTCCTCAAATAAATAAGTCCACGCCCAATAATCGGTCCTGAGAAATCTCATTTCCACTTAATAAGAGACATACACTGACACATAAATGCTAGGTTCAATTTTCAGACAAAAGATACATGGCTTCAAAAACTAGTGGCACAGTGCCTTCTTTTCTGCTAAGCTTCTGAAAGATTTAAATGAGTGGCATTTGAGGATGAAAGGGAAATTTTCTAAGGCAGTGGTCCTGAAAGTTTAGCGCGCCTCAGAATTCCCTGGAGAATTTAAATCGCAGATTTCTGGATCTCACATCCCCACCCCTGCCTCTTAGAGTTCCTGATTCCTTGGGGGTGGCACAGGGTCCAAGAATTTACATTTCTAACAAATTCCTAGGAGGTGCCTGATGGTGCTGGACGGGGGACCACACTTGAAAGAACCACTGTGCTAGGGAAATTGAACTCCCTCCTACGTACGCCTAAAAGAAAAGGATTTTCTTGTGATCATCATTCATGGCCCTGGCACTCGCTGAACCCCGGAGAAAGGGAGCACTCTGACCACTTTGCAATCTTGATGACCTGAGTATTGGAGTCTTGGTTTTGGCTTCTACGGACACACTAGCAAAGATCCTCTGTTCCTGGCCACTTGATTCTGTTAAAGAGCCTGAGGTGGGTGAGTATTTTATTCACTGGTACGTCGAAGGAGACAGGTCAAATCCATGCTATTCCTCTGATTTTCTTTTTTGGAAATGGTGGCAGTTGTGGTCCTTCCCAGGCCCTTGAGACAACACGCTTCCCCTCGGACGAGCAAGCAATCTCCCTGGGTGTCTCCCATATCTGATTGAGCATCTTTCTTGCCTGTAATGCCAAGAGATTTGCATCTAATTCGGGGAGAGAGTTTTCAATCAGCATCTGAGTGTAGGCGGAGCGCGAAAAGCAAGGTTCTCTCTAAGCTTCTCTCCTTTTTCCAACTCAGGAGTGATGCCCCTTTCTTGGTACCAAATGAGGCCACCTCTTTGATTACAGGTTAGGGAACGTTTATTGGAAAAATGTCTAATTCTCCAGCACATTGGCTCAGAGGCTAGAAAGCTCCTTTAGGGATTAAACAATTCCCATGTAAGAAGCACACAGACTGAGACCAAATTTTATCTGTATCTCAGCATCAGCGGTGGCTGCCACACTCTGGAAAAGGATTTTTATGGGAATAGGCAAATATCCCTGAAGAAAGTGCGACAGCCCCAGATATATGGACACAGAAACAAGTGGACCAATTTAAATCACCGTGTTCCTAAGAAGGAGTTTAAAGTTCTATTAATAAAAGGCAGAGTCACTCAAAGATGAAAGTTTAGTATAACTCAAATAAAAGTGAGTTATGCGGCCATTTCCTAGTACATACGCCCCATGTGAGATCTGGAAGATCATTATGATGCCTCACAGGTGTGTGGCAGTCACCAGCCTTACCTGATTCATCGACTCTCATTTTTTTAGTCGGGCTGTCACAATTCTCATCATCTGACATTTCCATTTCTTCTTCGCGGCGGATACCCATAAGCTGCTCGCTTTGAGCGTTCCGGAGCTCCTGAAAGTACAATATACGAGGATGTTAGGGTCACGCACACATGTCAACCTACCTTCTCTCAATGGTCTTTTGGTGTACTAGGATGCACATACGAACGCTTGGAATCTGAAGTTCTTACACCTCCCAACCACTGCCCTGCGTCATCTAGAACGAAGGTCTAAGCGTATGGGGAGCGGAAAGATCCAGGGATAAAGACAAGTCAAGGGGCCTTCAGCAAATTATTTAATCTCTTGAGTCTCAATTTCCTCATCTGCCAAAAAAGGGGATGATAACATCACCTAGGAGGATTCCACAGAAATGCCTATCGTCAGGACTGGCACAGCGGTGGCTCAGAGCTAACGATAAGATACATGCACGGTGGCATTTATAAAAGGCCTGGTCGACCACTGACACACCGTGTCAATTCACGAATGTTTCCTCATCTCTCTTAACCTTGATTTACTTATTGGAATTCTGTTGATGATAATAGTTTTGAGGAGGAAATAAGCGAATGCCTGTAAAGGTCCTTACCGCCGTGCCAAACGCTTGGTTTGCTAAGTTGACAATGTGGACAACTACTACCCTTCACGCAAAACGGTGCCCCTGCATGTGTGTATGTGCCTGTGTGTGATCACACACACACACATGCACACACACACACACACACACACTCACTATTCAGGTATCCAAATGGCACAATTCAAAAGATGCTGGAGGACCAACGAAAACAGATACCTTTTTGGCGTTTCACATTATCATGTAGGGGTTTAGTGTTTCTGCTGTGTTGGTTGTTTTGACATCACTTAAAGATCTTAGGATCATGTCTTACTCTCTCTACTTACTAGAGGAGTGACTGCAGTCAAAGGCATTTACTTTCTTTGAGTCTTTGTCTTCTCACATTTTATAAAACGGGCAACAGTAATACAAGGCTGCTTGAATGCCAGAGTATATGTGAAAGCGCACCGTAAAAAGGAAAGAATCAAAACGCATTTCTGATGTGTTTTCAGGCACTACCTTGCCTAGAAGTCAGGACACTACAGTTGTTTATGGTAAGTAATTCTATTATTTTTGTACTAAGCTGAATAGCCTATGTTTGTGAATCCTTACCAATTCTATTCTCTTACATGTACTGTCCTCAAAACAACAACAATGAAATGACTGCATTATTCTTTCCCCCCACCGTTGACATTGAAGTCTCTAAATAAAAACCGCATAGTTAAGATAGTTTTGCTTTATCGTGAACCTATGAATAACAATAAAAATAAATTATAACACCTAATGTATTAATGGCATGATTTTAAACAAAGTTCTAGTGCCCATTTGATGGATGTGATATTTTATTGTGTGATAGGTTCTCTGATTTCTCCTCTCCTCCTTAGCTCACAGATTGTAACTTTGGTAGTAGGGCGGAAAAAAAAGGAAATTATTTACCGCTAACAGTATTTGCATGGCCAACTCTGAGCCCTGGGAATCACCACTGCAGAGGACAGGGAAACGGGAGGGGGCAGAGCGTCAAGGTTCCTGGGAAAGGGATACCCATCACAGGGAGTCTTGAGAGGTCACCGGGGTGATGGGCAATGCCTCCTCACTTGGCCATAACCCCCAGTAGAAAGAGGCACCAATTCCACCTTAAATAACACCAGTGGGTCTTGGAGGCATATGTCACATGTGATTAGTGGGGAAGCGTTTAGGTTGTATACAGCTAATTTTTCCGTGGACAAAGAACCCGGCTCCCAAAGAGGTGGTTTGAAAATACTTGAAACAAGGAAAAGTCAGGTGGAAAGAATAAATGAAGCCGAAAGGGCCTGTGGTTTAGTCCCTACAATTAATGACAGATTGTTATACTGTAACGGTTCTTGTGGGGAAGGGTGTTGGCAAGAAAAAAAAAAAAAATTGGGGAGGGGGAAAAAAAAACCCGAGGGTGTTTCCACAGGGTGCCTCTGGTTCAGCAGTAAATCACTAGTGCACTCTCATAAATCTGTAAAGGTGTTGCAGATAATTAACAGATGCTGTACATGGGAACGCAGAAAAAATCAAGCCAATTATCAAGCTTCTACGCAACAGAGAAATCATCCACAATGTTAAATTACCAACTGGTATTTAATCAATTAAGCGACATGGAGGGGAGAAAATCAAAGGTAATTTAGAATTCTATTTCCTAGTATATCAAAAGAGGTGGGAGGAGTGGCAGGGAGGCGCAAAGCCCCTCTGCGGGAGCACCTTTCAGGACTGCGTGCATCCATGGCTGCCTCTCCATGTGTACCGAGCGAAGCAAGGGGTCTTCCTTGGAGCAAAGCTGGAAGTCTTTGTGTGCCCTGCTCAGCAGCAGGACCATCAGGGAGGCAGGGCTGGGGGTGGGGGGTGGGCAGGGGGAGCAGGCACGTGGGAAGCGTGATTTGGATCAATAACTGATATTTGCTAACACTCACGTAGTAATGACAGCCTTTTCATGCCCAGATTATTTAGCATCATGTTGCTTGCCTTTCTCTTAACGTTTCTGTTAATCATGTGTGGTTTTTAGGTGAAGGAAAAGAATATACACAGATGTATATGTGAACAATTCATAGACTAGTCACTCCCAAGTCTGAATCATAGTTTATGGATTTCAATTTGTGTTTGCATAGCCCTCAATCTGTCTGTTTCATCACAAACGAGGACTCTCTCCTCCCGAAAATCAGCCTTGACTCAGCTCTCGGTTCAGTGTCTGGACGAGCAGCAGGTAAGCGCCCTTTGTTTTTCTGGCTCCTGAAAAATTAAAGAGAAAGCCCACTTCCTCCTTACTCAAAATCCTGAACAGAGGAATGGAACTACATCAGTCACCAGCCACCTTCTTAAGTCTTTGTGACGAAAACAAAAAATGGCCTTCTTAACAATAAATTGCACCAGCATGTTAAGTGTCCCATTATTGTGAAGTCATTCAGGATTGGCCATAATAACAGTGATAATAAAGAATTCATTTGGTATTCATGTGGATGTTAGATCTCGTGCCATTGGTATTTAGCTGTAATTTAGCATTAGTTAATGGGCACTTAAAATGCTACCCAAATGATTGATATTATAGTGCTTTGTGGTTCCTCAAACTCTACATAAAACACTTATTTTACAAGTGTGAGCCCAGATCGTTGCATAAACAAACCTTACCTTCTATAAGTTTTGAGATTTTGAAAGAGGGGAGTATCATTTAGAGAACTTTAGTGCTAACATGCTAGTGATGGAGAGGCATCCAAATGGAAAACATTCTCTCATTAAAAAAAGAAGCAGCAGAAGAAGAAGCAAAGACAGCATACTTACTTTTAAATTACAGGTTCAAAGCGTACACTACACTGTGGAGTTAAAAAGAACAGCTGGACGACCAATGACTAATGACACATTCTGGTCCTTCTAGGTGGTGAGAAAGGTCAAGTTCTGGCCTCTTTCCTTGGGGTAGATACTCACAGTCAAGCACTGATGCGGAAGGGTGGACCTGGCTAGCCTAGACATTCACTCCCCTGGGGAAAGGTGCCCTGGGGAGACTGGCTATATAATTGGCCGGCCAGCATAGGGCACTAAGGCATTGTTTACAAAGAGAAGGCACAGAAGAAAGGCATGCTAGCCATTTCTAGCCCAAAGAGCAGACCATCACCATCAGTTGCAGAACACTGAAAAAAAAAAACAACCCTCTGTATTTATTTAAAAGCTAGTCTTCTGTTTTACATTCCACCTTTCTTCAGAATACGCAAGCAACGCGTCTTGGCTTATTTCCGAGCTCTTTGCTATCAATGGGAGAGATGCCTTTCTTCCTTTGCAGGGGGAGAAAAGCACTCTGTTTTCTAAGCATTAAGTCAGCTGCTTTTCTGGCTACGGCACACATCTGAGCTGGATTTAGAGCTGACAATGCGACAGGACAATGGCAGGACAGCTGCCCGCTATAACAAAAACCGAAATGGCTGCAGCCACACTATTCTCTGCCAATCCAGCTGTGTGATGGTGGTTAGAAAGTAATAATAAAATCACCAACCTCAGAATGCTTTCGCCAAATGTCTATGTTCTTGCGCTGAGCTTTCGAGAAATGGTCCCAAGCTTTTTGTCTGGTAGAAGCGTTGAAAACGGCCACAATCTGCTCAACTTTGGTGAACAAGGAAGTCAAACAAGACAAGTAATTTATGTTGTGATCACTATAGGGAAGCAAAGCAAAGACACTAGGAGTCTATGGATGATGTCATAGTAGAAATAACATCATCGATATCCATCCAATTTGTGCCTTTTCGTACTTACATTTTAGCAAGGCTGGGGATGTCTCCCTTCAAGTCTGTCTCCACAACTTTAGGTTAAAACAAATTCTAAAATACAACTGGGTAGAGTTCATGGGCATCTGCTTCCAAGATTCTGCAGCTTTCATTTAAAACCGTGACTTGGTATGTCTACATACCTAGATCTATGGATATAGATCTGGTGTTGGCATACAGATGCCTGGGTTGGGGGCTTAGAAGTGAAGCCGGGGCGAGGCGGCTGAATGAGGGAGAGCCAGACATACATCTTTTTCTCTTTTGGTCTCCATCTCAAGGACTCAACTGCAGTCCTCTGAAGACATTACCGGGTCCAAGTTCCAAGCTGGGACGAGTAGGTGTTTCATATCACCCCTCAATGTCAAGGGCCATTTTTACTCCTTGGCTCCTTTCTCCCCTCTACCCACCCCCCTACCCTGCACCCTCTGCAGCCAGCCCTCCAGCCCTCTGGCAGGGAACAGGAGCAATCGTCTCCACTTCAAGACAGACCAAGGCTCACCCAACCAGCCGCACAGGCATGCAGATCTCATTTCAACACGGCCTGACGTCCTGCTCCCTAGTAGTTCATCAAGACTACATACCATTCTGTTCTGCCATTTTCACTTTCCTAAGGCTGCCCTCCCACACCCCTTGAAGTTCTAACTCTCTCACTTTGGCTTCATTTAGCATTTCTTTGGTTCCCAGGCAAAGTGCTATTGGAATGATAAACGTGTGGGGCCCTGAACAAAGCTAGATAGCTATTAGGGGTGGGGCCAACCAACTGCAGATCCAATCTTTCTTAAATAGTTATCGATCTAGTAAGCATGGGATTAAGGAAATTATAGCACTGAATTAACCATATGATTAAACCTGAATTTCTGAATATTTAGTCAGGAAGGCCCAGTTAGAATTACCTTCTCACGGATGCTACTACTCTAACATAAATCCTTCTTAAGTGATTCCCAAGGCTCTATTATAAAAAAAAAAAAAGGGCATCAAAACTCTTCCAAATCTTCCAGGTGTCTAAAGTATGGCAAAGAGTAATGGAATAATCCCCACAGAACAACACCTGGTGCCACAACTTAAAAAATTATCACACAGAATAAGTAAGTATATGATGCAGCAGAGAAAGAAAGTAGATTCTGCTCACTTACCGCATTGTAAATATCTTCCAACGTTAATGAGCAACCACTTCCCAATCAATGGGTAATTTTCACAGAGGCTTTTATGTTCACTCTTTTCTCTCTCGAGAGAATCCCAACTCCAAATCTCCTTATTTATCAAATTTTATCATCACGTCACATGATGAACTTGGTGCACTCAACTTTACCAGGAGGAGGTGCTATCACCTTAGCTCACGTTCTCCAGGGGCGCATGCGGCTCCCTTCCCCGAACCTCGTCTGGAGGAAGTCACGCTGCCAGACTAGCCACACCGTGCTGCTCTAGGTGCTGACTTTCACCTGACCGCCACCTCCCCGGGCTCTGCTTGGCTCCACTGCAGCATGGCAGGTGGAGAAGAGCTGGTTCAGCCTCACTGCCTGGGCTTCCTGTTGTTCTGTCTGCATGTGGGCTGAGGTCGTGGGGGAATTTCAGCTTCCTTTTGCTTGGGCAACACAGAGTAGTCAGCCCAATATGCAGTGGTGAAATGCACCATCAGACGAGATTTCAGGGGTGGGAATCATGGGAACTGTTAAGAGTATATGACCCCACAGAGTAGAGCTGTTTAAGAGGCATCATTTAGAGGAGTGAGAACAGAGGGGCACTTGGGTGGCTCGGTCGATTGAGCATCCGACTCTTGATTTCAGCCCAGGTCATGATCCCAGGGTCATGGGATCGAGCCCCACATCGGGCTCCACAATGAATGTGGAGCCTGCTTAGGATTCTTTCTCTGCCCCTCCCTGTGCTTGCACTCTCTCTCTAAATAAATAAACATGAAAGAAAGAAAGAAAGAAAGAAAGAAAGAAAGAAAGAAAGAAAGAAAGAAA
>NW_026057576.1:26075731-26079909 GCF_023721935.1 Panthera uncia | reverse complement strand
AAAGAAAGAAAGAAAGAAAGAAAGAAAGAAAGAAAGAAAGAAAGAAAAGTAAGAACTGTGTTATCCAGAGGGGAAGGGGCAGTAAGGGTTGAGGTCAAGTATTTTGGTGGTGATAGTCAAAATTCTGCCATCAATCAAGAAAGGCTGTTAATAAAGGGGATACACTAGAGAGAAAATGATCACATATGTGTGTATAGAGTAGGGGGAAGGTAAGAGAGGCCAGCAACACCCATGGAAGCATAAAGAAGGGAAAACGCTTAGAAGACAGACCCAATGGCTGAATACTGCACAGGTTCAAGGGTAAAAATAGATCCTCTAATATCTCCTCAAGCTATGTACCACTGCAGATATTTCCTGTTTGAGGCTAAGTATCTCAGTTATTTAGAACATGTTGTTACCATATCCCGGGGCATACGTTCAATTCATTCATCCACCCACTCATTTATTCAGCAAACATCTGAGATCCTCTAGTTACCTACCAAGCACTTCACTGATTGCTAGAAATATATGATTAAGACAGCCCTTGCCCCTGATGGGATCAGTCTCTAGGGAGAGAGGAAGATAAGCAGATAATTATCCTATGCAAGAGAGGTATGGATGACGGTACGGGGACATAGTAAGTAACCGGGGCCACAGTAACTAACCCGGTAGGTACAGTCAGGGAACACCCCCAAAGGAGACAACATTGTCACTAGGTCTTACACGATGAGTCAATGCTTGCTCCTCGCTTCAAAGGCTAGGGCGAGTGCTAAGTGAGGATGGGTCAAGAAGGACAGTGGATGCTAAGCCAGGTGGTGAACTTTACACTGTAACCTGAGGAGGCATATCTGAGTAGGGTTTGTTTGGGAGAAATGATGAAGGCTTGAGTGAAGGCAGAACGGTGAAACAGAGGCAGGAGCAAGGAGTCATATGATGGGGCAAGCTGATCAGACAGGTGGCTGAACTGCTATGAGGAAGGAGGGGGGAGACTAGCATGCCTCAGGCTTGGGAGACACCTCAGCAACCAGGAGGACAAGCCCAGGGGGAGGTGGGAGAGAGAACATAAGGGATCTGCTTGGAACACACTGAATCTGACATGCCTGAAGGTCATCCAGATGGAGCTGAAATACAGGTGGGGGGTTCAGAAAGAAGTCACGACTCAGAGACACGTCTTAAATTTTCTCAATTTAATGGAATTTCATGCAGTCGTATTCTTTTCAATGGGGTAACTGATTAAAAGCAAAACTAAATGTGACGAACTCTATACCTCTTAATAAGTTTTGTACTTTCTCTGCAAATAATACCAAATAGTAAAGAACCCCCCCCCCCCCCCCCAAATAAAAATAAAAAAACCTTGTAACTCTGATTAGGTTTGAAAAACACTCTCAAGGTTTCTCCATGGCTCAGTTTCCTTCTCTCATTTCTGCAGAGACCGCCCGGGAACCAGCCATTTGTCTTGCAAATGAAAGTTCTTGGGCACACGAAAGGACTGGAAAGAGTGCTTGGATCAGCAGGAATCCATCATCATTAGGGAAAAACCACCTCAAAGAGTAGGGCTTAATGAATGTGATTCAAAGACAGCAGATTTGCAAAATCATAAATCAGGATGACCGCTGGTACTGGGGTCCCAGGTAAAGACCAGACCCTCTTCGTCGTCTCCAGCAGGGAACGCCGAAGAGCAAGCTGACTGCCACTCAACCCCCCCCCCCCCCAGTATAATTAATACTACGTGTCCTCTACCCGATAAAACTGGAAGTAGTTACTCACTAAACTCAATCTTTAAAGTTCTACCTAAAAGCTCAGAGACGACATAAACCATAAACAAGGCGGCCCTGGCATTTGTTCCAAAAAGCAGCTTACTGAAGAACAAATTCAAATCACCCCAGCCTATGCCTTTGCCACCCTAGTGGGCCAGCGACTTCTGGTTCTAAGGCCACATGTGAGCCTGGGTCAGGTATACGCTCAAACATTTTGGAAGTACTATCAACAGAAAGAGCTCAGTCCGAAAATGTTTCTCTTTCTTTCTTTCTTTTCTTTCTTTCTTTCTTTCTCTCTTTCTTTCTTTCTTCTTTTCTTTCTTTCTTTCTTTCTTTCTTTCTTTCTTTCCTTTCTTTCTTTTCTTTCTTTCTTTCTTTCTTTCTTTCTTTCTTTCTTTCTTTCAAAATTTTTTTGAAGTTTATTTAATTTGAGAGACAGAGAGAGCAGAGGAGGGAGAGAGAGAATCCCAGGCAGGCTCCATGTTGTCAGGGCGGAGCCCGATGTGGGGCTTGAACTCACGAACCGTGAGATCATGACCCGAGCGGAAACCAAGAATCAGACACTCAACTGACTGAGCCACCCAGGCGCCCCCAGAAAATTTAAATCTATCCTTCACACCTTACGAATCTATCCACTCCCCTCCACCCACCATCAAATTCTATGCTTCAAGTGTTTTGCCTAAATTAGGGTTTTGGAGAATCATGAAAAACTCAAAGGTGCTTTTTCATAATTATGCTTGAGTGTCAGTCTTCGATGTCATAAAGGAGTCCCTGACATATATCCAGCAGGTATAAGTGAACTTATAAGGAAGGATAAACAGAGCTTTGATCAAATCGCTAATCACTCTTTGCAGCTGCAAACCCCTTGTTAAAAGATTAGAAATTGCAAGCGTTTATTTGAGCAAAAATCAATCAAATTAGGCAGTGCCGAATGGTAAGAGCCCTCCACTGACTGGCAGGAGCTGGGAACAGGCCACAGGCTTTCACAGGAAAAAGGCGGAAGCAAAGCAAAGCAATCGTGGATCGGTCACAGCTTAAAATCTAGTTGCCTGCCTGCGATTGGTTGTCCTTAGGTTTCAATTTTGTAACTTTTAGGCATTTATAGGCTTGGCTTTGGGTTCGCCGATGGACACCACCACGACATCAGGGCCACCCCCGTCTGGTGTTCTCCTTGTTTATTGAAGAATTTAACATCGCAGTAGTGATTATTCATTATCTTGTATGTGTGCACATAAAGAGGCACTACACACACATCACACGCACACGCATGTATATATTCTTCAGAATTAAAAAAATCCGTAAGACTAAGTAATGTAACAACTTTTTTTTTTTTTTAGTACTGTCCCCTACCTCAAAATGTTTGGCCATCTGCTGAATTCAGAGCACACTTCTCACCTGACAGAGAACATGACACGTTATTTTTAGAAGCACTTGTGTTCAGTTTTCGGGAAGGAAAGCTCGGAAGGGGACATCGATTCACCCAGAAACAGGCCACATTTAAACAAGCTCTCGGGGAAGGAGCAGAGCGCCAGGCACAAAACCTCAGATTTCCGGGCTGCACGAGGCTCCTGAATTCTGAGTTCCGGGGCAGAAAGGCCTTGGAAGCAAGGCAGACGGAGGTTAGGCTCCTCCAAGGAGCACAAGCCCAGACCTTTCGCTTCCTTGTCCCCTGACTACCTACCTCCTCAGTCCTCCATGTTGTGTTCCAGCTAAATAGCTGTGAAACAGCCTTCAATCCACTTAGTGTTGCAAATGTCTGGAGACGCTAAGTCCTCATAGGCAGTGGCTTTGCCTAAATAGAGCACCTCAAACAAATCTTCAAGCTCAATTTTTTGTTTTTAATGTTATCTGGGCTCATCATAGAGCCTGACTCTGTAGGGTTCAGAGGAAATTTGATTTTCCTTTAAGGGATAACATCTTTTCCATATCCTCTATGAAGAGCTCATAAAAGATGTTCTAAGGCACGTAACAAATGAAATAGTTGACTTCCCCCACCCTGGCTGGTTCCTGTTGCTTTGAAATACTAAAAGCTAGGGTAGAATTGATGAGCCTGGGCTCTGGACTGAAAAATTACAACACAGGGAATGTAGTAAGTGATTCGGGCTCTCAGGACACCCACAAGAGCAAGACAAAGCCAGAGGGAGGAGCAGTTAGTGTCGGACACAGACAGGGGAAGCTGCTAGAAGAGATTCCCAGAGAGATTCCTGCCTACTCAGTCTGGGTCCTGAGCACACAGGAGCCTGCCAGTCAGTCTGGCAGGAAGCCCAGGAAATAGAGAATTAACACGGTCAAACCCATCTATTAGAGAGGCATGGACTGGAATTTCAAGTTGAGGAGGAAAAAGGGCATTCTGGGGTTTTCTCCTGAGATGAAGAAAAAGAGCATTGCTGCGTGACACCGTGAATCCATTACAGCGTGTTAAACCCGAGGCCACGACACCAC